>NC_060903.1:7400000-7530000 GCF_014805685.1 Silurus meridionalis
TGGTGTTTGACTTTGGGTATACCTGCATACTGCCATGCTTTAGTGGACAATGGGAAGAAACTGAAAAACCTAGAGGACACTCAGAACACAGAAACAGTCATACTCCTCAGGAATACTCATCATTCCATTACTCACAAGCAAAGAATGCAGACATTTTCATTTGTCAGTTTATTTAAGATGAAAATAGATCTTTTCATATATTTGCTATAACAGGGAATTATATCTAACAATAACGGAAGAGAGGCACAAATGCTTTAGGCTTCCAACCCGTGATTTCAAAACGGAGCCCTCAACAAGAATAAAGACAAAAGATACTGAAGGTACAGGTTAGTAAGCAAGAACTTCAGTTCATGTATTTAAAGCCTAGTTGTCTTTGCGACAGATTAAAAATAAAGCTATTTTATTTTTGGTGGTTAATATGCAACAAATGGAAAAAAAAAAAAAAAAAAAATTCATAATAATTTGGTGACATTTGAATTTGCAGCTTAATACCTCATTGAAATACCTTACGGAATGAGAGACAGCGAGACCATCTGTCCCTCCCCAGATTGTCCTCAGAAGTATTACAACATAAAAATGTATGCATGCTTCCACAAGGCACTTTGTTACAAGGAAGAAAAAAAAGAACTAATTTTCTCTGTGCTGAATAAACACCCACTAAAAAAAAAAAAACCCACTAAAAGGTGGTAGAGTGAACTCAGGAAGAGAAATGGCTCGGGAATAATGTCTCTGTTATAGAAATGGAGCCGGTTTAATTAAAGCTGAATAATAAAAAGTTATCTAATGAGAAAAAAATCAAAAGAACAACATAAAAGGTTTGCTACAGAAGTTTGATCCTGATATGAAGCCAGTCTTGTAGTGTCTCGTATAAAATGCAGACAAGCAAAGATAATACTAGATACAGCCCAGACGTGGAACTTGTATATAAACCCAGATTCATGCTCTGGCTTTAAACGAGGCACTTGTATGTTTGAAGAAAGTGCAGGTGAAAAACCCTGAAACAAATTCATGCACACTTTTCTGAACCATTTGTTGTACATTCTCACACACAAACACTTGCACAGCAGGAAACATTAAAAAAAAAAAAAGAATTGTATAATGTCATCAAATAGGTCAAACATTGGTCTACAGTTACAGCTTACACTGGCACTGACTCGTACCGCAAGCAGACAGGAAGAACCGAAAGTAACACAATGCGGCTCGAATTCAAAGAGGATGTTACAATAGATTGATTTCCCTTTACGAAAACATTATATACCTTACAAGTTTCATATTACAGAGATGGACAAATCAGTCACCTGTTATTTGTAGATGTTCAATGGACAAGAACAAAATAGAAAAGAAACAATTCTACTTCTTTACTGAAATCAGGTCTCCTCACACCTCACAAAAAAAGCGAACACATGCGACAACCAACCATCCTCATCTTTTCAAACCAACAGGACAGTGGAACAGAGCTATCCGCCCTCTTACACATACATGAGCTCACAGGTGCGAGACCAACTATGGCATCTCTCCCATTGAAACCGAACAATCACATTTGCTAACACGTCTCTGAAAAAACTCCACAGCATTGTAAAACTCTATACTGTTGCACCACTAGGGGGCCTGAGGTGTAACTATGTGTAAAAAATGCGCTGTATGATGGAATACATTATATGGACAAATGTATGGGGACACCTCACTTTTGAAGCCATATGTGGTTCCCCTCCCAAACTGTTACCACAAAACTAGAGCCAACCAATTGTCTAAGATGCCTTTGGATGCAAAAGCATGAAATCTTCCCCTCACTTGAACATGACTATGCCTTTGTGCACACAGCCAGGTCTATGAAAATGAGGTTTTGCAGTGGAAGATCATAAGTGGACTGATCTAAAGCTCTGACCTCACCCCTATTGAACACCTTTGGGACCCCAGGCCTCCTCAACCTGCATCATTACCTAACTTAACGAACACCCCTGCGACTGAATGAGAACAAATTGAGCACATTGTGGGCACGCCAATGTGTTTGAGTTGTCCACCTCTGTATCATTTTTTGCATAAAGGTTCTTGATAGACGAACGTTTAGAACAGAAGAAAAGCTACTAGGAGAGTTTTTATGCATACTGCAAAGACTAAGCTAAAAATGTTCTTACAACATTACACTCATTAACACTCCAAACACTTCTTCCAAATCAAGTGCGGTGTGCTGTAAACATTACCAAGAAGCAGAGTCACAATTTATGGATTAATTGTGAATGTTTTTTCCTAATCATTTCTCCTAACCGGCTAGAGAAATGCTCAAGTGTCATTAGTCAGGGTCGCAGAGCAAGTCTAGAAAACTACAGGAATGTCTGAACACCACATTTCTCGAATAAACACAATCTGTAGCCCGATAATAAAAGCTCACGATGTAAGTGAATCCTACTAAAATGCTACCGATTTGGTACAAATAAGAGCAGAAGAAATCAAAATCAGACTCAGACTGCTAGGAGAATGTTGCTGGTGTGGTACAATGGCACAGCCACTAGGGGGCAGAGAGCACAAAAAAATTATGAGGTCGTGTTGATTGAAAAAAAGGACAGACAGAAGAAACTGCAGATGTACATGATTAAAAAAAAAGAAGAAAAACACAGATAATGATCTCTCGTGGCTCAGTCGCTCCAATAGGAGGGAAGGGCAGGAAATTAGGGTATGATAGTGTTTTAGAGACCCACCTCTAATGGCTGACTGAAGGGACATACTGGAAAAAGTGCACAGGAAAGAACAGAATATTTTGCATCTCATGGCGTAGTTCATATTCATACACTGCTCCAAGTCTCAAGCTTTTGCTGCTTTAAAAAAAAAAAATCCCTAATCTCTTTCTCTCTTTATCTATTCATCGTTTCTCCAGTCAGTGTGCCTCAGCGAGAAAGTGGTACCACCACCTCCACGTAGTTGCAGGGGAAGTAGCCGGCTTGGCCATGCAGCGTGCCCTCGTACCAGTTCTCATCGATTTGGCTAGTCAGAGTGATGATGTCCCCCTCACGGAAAGCCAGCTCTCCCTCATTCTCTGGCTCAAAGTCATACAGGGCTTTGCAGCAAGGCTGCTCCATTGCTACAGGTGAGACGGAGAGGAAGTGAGACGCAGACATACAAACATGATCCGATACAGATAAAACAGACACACAGATTCATGAATACAGATGCAGATAAAACAGAGAGAGGAGAGACACACAGAAATAGACCAAAATAGAGAGAGGAGAGACATATTACAGATACAGAGACATACAGTAAAAAGAAAGAGAGAGGAGAGACATATAGAGATAAAGAGAGGCAGAGAGAGACGTACAGACAGAAGACATACAAATGCAGATATAACAGACATACAGAAAAAATACAGAGAAAGAGAAGAGAGACATACAAATAATGAGAGAGAGAGAGAGAGAGATACAGACAGACAAAGACATACAAAGGCAGACAAAACAGATAGATACACAGGAAAAGATATTGGGGGGTCAAATTCAAAAGCGAATGCATTTAAAGACGTTTCAGCATTACTGAATATATATATATATATATATATATATATATATATATATATATATATATATATATATATATATATATATATATATATATGTTTTTTTCCTCGCTACAATCAGGTTTTAAAAAACTCGATCAAAACAGTGCATTTATGTGACATCAGTGAGACTTTTGCTTTCTAATGTTTTCTCCTTTAATTTTTTCAACTATTAAAAGGATTAGGTTGATCATTATATTAAAAAGAGTCTCATAGCTTCAGCACAAAACTAATAAAAAATAAAAAAGTGTTGAACATACACGTTTTAGCAGATTAACTACAGTCAGTGTGCGTGTCGGAGACTGTACAGTTGTGTGTGTGTGTGTGTGTGTGTGTGTGTGTGTGTGTTAGAGACTCACACTGGCGTTTCTGGCGTACAGAGGTTCGGTTCGGCAGAGCAGGTGCTGCAAAAATAAAGAAAACAACATCGGTGCACTCAGTAAACACAATTATTAGTCTCGCCTTCACTCCTTTTTTCTCCCTCTTCTTCTTCAATATAACAATAAATAAAAGCAGCTTGTCATAATGTAAGTAATTAAGACATAGCATCTGACTGGAGAACTCAGGACAGCACTGAGCACTGTGGTATTAAATGTGATTGAGTCATTCTGAATTAGACCCATGATGAGACTCAGTGGAGGAGGGCAAAGGGACAAGTTCAGGAGGTAAAGTGAAGCTCACCTGCGTTAAAGTTTGCGGGAACTGCAGGAGGACTGAAACTCCCGTTAGAAGACTCTGAGCAGTCCGAGTCGAAGCTGGGCATCGGTTTGGGCATTCGCTTCTGACGTGGATGAGCCTGGGCACGGTTCACTCTGAGACATGTCCACAAACACACAGACACACACAGGCATGTAAGACAAAGAAAAGAGATTTAGGGGTCTAAAATTCTGGAGCAGTGAATAATTAAACATAATTCTTGCTTGCTGCCTTGTGTTCTTTATTTACTTTTATTATTCCTTTCTTTGCTTCATTCAAGATAGAAGAAGACAATAAAAAAAGAATGCAAAAAATCAAATGGGAAAAAAAAAAAAAGACAATTTGAAATGGTGGCAATGGAGAAAGAGAGATAGGTGATGAGGGAGGTGATGACCTAACAACAGAGAATAGGAGAGGACTGAAGAAGAGGGAAGGGATTCATACCGGTCTCTCATATTCTCGGCCAGTTCTTCCAGCACCTGCACTGACTGTTTGTGAAACTGCAGCTGAGACTCCACCAGAGCAGAAAGCTGGCTCACCTGTTCCACCTACACACACACACACACACACACACACACACACACACACACACACACACACACTTTTGTGATCAAAAGAAATTGAACCACACCTGTACTCTCTACCCAAGTTCTGAACATTACTAAATTTCAGTGCAGGCTTTAAATGCAAACAACGCTGTGTTTGAGTAAGCAGTAAATCCAGTGCTTTTTTGAGACTCAGAAGTTATAAACTTAGCAGTTTCCTCTAAAAACTATAGACAAATTAAAATAAGCACAGCACGCGTTATTGGCTGTGAAAAATCAAATGTGGTCACAGGTACAGATGTCCAGTCCAAATTATGGAGAGACGTATTTTACCAAAGAAACGGTAAATATCTTATGCAATACTAAATAAAGTGTAAAAAAAAATAACGTTATTGGCCATTTCATCACAGCATTAGTACTAAAATGACATATATACACATATATATACATATATATATACACACACACACACTTGGACGCAAGTATAGTATGTATGTATGAGCATTGCATTTCACATTTTGTCCCAATTCTCTCTTATCATTCCCTCCAATCTTCTGGGAACATGTTCCACTACATTTTTGGAGTGTGCTTGTAGACATTTGTGTTTATTAGCCACATGTGTATTGATAAAGGCAGGTATTGATGCAATTGAGGCCTTGGGTGCAGTCAGACTCCAATTCATTCCAAAAGGTTTAGTAGAGTTGAAATCAGAGCTTCATAGCAGGCCATTCAAGATCATCCACTCCAACCCATGGAATCTATTTCTTCATAGAGCTTGTGTTGTGCACTGGGGCATTGTCATGCTCAAACAGGTTTGAGTTTCATTGTTCAAGTGAAAGGAAAATTAAATGCTACTGCATCCAGACAGCATATTTAATTGTGTGCCTCCAACAGCTGGATAAGTGTTGCACTGTTACATGCTGTAGATGTGTGTATAGTGATTTATTTTTATTTGCTTTGTTCTTTCTCTCCTTTCCATCTTATTTTTTTTAAATAAAAGGTGTCATTTCTATTCATTTGATCATGTAGAATTGCTGCACCGAACAGGGATGCTGACATACCAAAAAAAGGTGGGGCTTCCAGGACTAAAGCACCGCCGCAGAAGAGGAAAGGGAGCGTTCTCTTATTGTCAATCCCTGTTTGTACATGTGATTTTTGTTCCATGCTGGGTGCTTATTACTGCTTTCTCAAGTATATTCCCCTCACCACTCGATACCACTGCCATTAGTCTGCTGTTCATACTGTTCCCAAATGAGCACAGGGAGTTTTGGCGTACCTCGACATTAATTCATACAGACACACTCAGGTTAGAGGAGAGCACCACCTGTGTATTTTTTGAGCGTCTAGCTTGTATATATTAGGCAGGAAATTTGTTTTGTTCTTTTCTTTGATTTGGCACCATTTTAGAGTCCACCTCCACTATTCACCTCTGTACTGCTCAAATTTCATTAATCCTAGTTGCTGATTGTTTCGTCCCCGTTTCTAATTCTATATAGACTTGATTCTTTTCATTTGTATAATACATGTGTGAAAGTAAATAGCATCTTAAACCACTACTGGGTTTCGTCTAGTTTCTTTTTATTAGTGGTTTTCTTCTAGATACCATCACAAATTCATATAGTCAAACACTGAGCCCTAAGTATTAGTATTGTACTATAAAAATGCACATCCCTTTTTTCCATTTTGTGCAATATGTGATTTTTGCATAAAACTACACTTCCTCTAGTCACACACATCATGCTCTGTAATTCTCATCCCATCTTCATCTCAGCTAGCAAAATGGCTCTGACTAAAGCATTGCTGTAAGCAAGCTATAGAGTCATGTAAAATAAAGAATAAATAAATACATTAAAAACTTCAGAAAGGAACATTTCATTGTGCTTGGTAGATTCTATCTGGATACATAAGCCATGCTTCCTCCTTATAATAAAGCAAGTGAGGAAATGACGCGTGGGTCAAATAATACATCTTAAGCTAAAATGTGAAATGTTGACATAGAAAAACAGACTGTAGAGGATGAATGTTCTATTAATACAGGTATAATACAAAAGAGACTACTTTTTTTGTGTGTGTGTGTTGGCACATTTTTGGTTATTTAATGTTTGTACACTTGTGCTTTTGATTTCCAGTAGCATTTTTGTTTTTGTTGCAATGATTTTTGTCTAGTATTCTCTTCTGTATCTCTGATTTTATAGCATTTTTGTACTCGGTTATATTTTTCACTCACTTATTAATGATTAATCACTTGGTCGATTTCACCTGGGGATTCTAATAAATCCGCTGGATTTAACTTACACCTACACTCTCACTCAAGCATGCTAAATACATATAACACGGGGAAAAAAAAGAGAGACTTATTTAAAGGGTGGAGTACGTCTACCCAAATTCCCTCCAGTGTCTGAAACATATGCTAATTACAAGCAGATGGAGAGGGCTGCTGGGTAATTGGCTGCGAGTGAAAATGTCCCTTGATATTTGCTTGAATCCCATGAGAGTCGTTATTTTAGAAAGGAGGGTGAGGAAAAGCCCATTGATCATTCAGCTGAATCTGCATTCCTGCCTTTAACAATTCAAACACACAGAGTTCAGTACTAAACGTTATATATCTTTATTGAGCCACTTTGGGGGAATTTTGTTCGATAATCATTTATACTCACGTCAGTTTCTAGGAGATTGTGCATGCTGATCTCTGCAGCCTCTTTGGACTCGTGGAACTTCTCCAGAGACATGCGCAGCTCCTCGTCTGGAATCTTTCCATGCCTTTTCTTCTTGTAGTCGTAATCCAACCTCCGGCCTTCCACCTTCTTCAACTGATGCTGTTGGGGGAAAAGAAAAAATTTAATGAAGAGACAAAGAGATGGATAAATGAGTTTGCTAGAGAAAAGGGTAAAACGGAGACTTAAATCTTTCCTCTAATGTGGGGTGGATTATCATAATGCCGATGAAATGCCAGCCCAAAAGAGAGGAAAAAAAACAACAAAAAATAAATAAATAAACTGTGCTTTACCTGTAAATGGAACAATTAAATCAGGGACAAAAAATATCCTCTTAAAATCCTACCTGGATGTCCTTGAGATCCTTGTCTACGATGGTCTGGAAAGGGTCGATGAAGTTCTGCTTCACGTCAATATCCAGGGAATCCTTGACTTCAGCCAGCCTCTTCATAGACTCCCCCATCTCAACAAGAGCGCCACCTACACAGAACACATTTTACTCAAGCAATGTTTTAGGTCATCTTAATTTTTTTAATTAAAATTTTTACCAACAAACATAGTAGAATAAAGCCCCTAATCTGGAATTTATTTGTACATGCTCATGAGAGAGCAAAAATTAAATTTAATGACAAACTTGCCAAAGGCAAGTGTTATTGCATCAGAAAAGATCACATTTTGTCGGCTGTACGTTTACAATTTGCAATTAAGTCAATCTAATTTCTTGATTAAGGTAAAAGTGTATTAGCAAAAAAAAAAAAATTAAATTTTGTATTAGAAAAGGCTTGGATATGTTGTTTTGGATACAAAATGTGGGTATTTATTCAGTTCTCACAAGTGAAATTTAAACTCATTCAGTCTACCATTCGACTGACATTTATTCATTGCAAAACAAGTTTCCCTTATTCACAATTTCAAAATCTTCCAGTACATGCCCATAGCTGTATTTTTGTGAGCCGTCACCTCTACTAATACATACACACCGAAAATCACACACACATACCGAAGTTGGTGTCTTCCCCCATCTCACGGCCATATCTGGCCATGCACTCCCCCAGAACTCCCTCTGCCTGTGGATAGCCGGTACTCTTGACCTGCCCACGAATCTTCGAAACAGAGTTCAACATGGACAGTTTGGCCCGAGAAGCTTAAAACATAAGAGCAGAAAACACACATTCAGTGAGGAAAAGATGCAAATTTGGGGTTGAAAATGTTTGATGCGTTTCCAGATACACAAACTAAAATCATCTGTAATGACTTTCAGCTATTCAAAGAAATTCTCCAACATGCTTTAATGTTTTCATGCCTGGGATTTTCCCACAGTTGACGAGAAACCTTGAATAAATAGCGAAACCCCCCCAAAGGTTGTAACACAAGTCTGGTCATGCTTGCCAGATTAGTTGCTTTTACTTTAGATCTAGTGATTTGGTCAAACAAAGTCTTTTCTGTGCTAATCTCAAAAGATTCAAAAAAATGTGAAAGGTCAGCAATTTCACTCTGAAGGTAGTCTGGCTATCACAGCTTTTCTCTTCATGCTACTTACCTGGGTTGGGCTGCAGATACTCTGATGTCCTGGATAACACTTCCACTATAGCCTTACTGGTGATATCAGCCTTCTGTAAAACACACAAAGGGAAATGGGAAGGGTGGTGTGAGAGACAGGACTTAAGAATTGTGGCTGGTGACACTCAGTATATCTGCACCTCACTCTATTAGACAACAATAGGCAGGAATTATAATTAGAGGTGTGCATTGGGACTGACTGGGATTCCATGGCAGCAGGAGGTCATATCTGAAGCTTGAGAGAAAAAAAGGTCATGTTCATTAAGAATAGAGCTTTGGATATGACTGGCTGGTGTGTTCATTTGTTCATTTTACATGAATGTTTTATTCGGGTCAGAATCACTGTGGTCTGATCATTAGTTTATATTTTAAAAAATGACTCAAACTAGAAAATATTGTCAGATACAAGCAAAAGTAACCACAGGAATGAAGAGGATGGTCAAAATGTTTAAGGAGGCAATGGGTTTGGTCAAACTTTGGTTGTTAAACTTTCTACAAGAGCAGGCAGGACTGAACAAAATGTTTGTTGTGAGGGAGAAATGGTCAAGCTTCATTCAGGAGCTAAAGGGATTGGTCAAAGTTCCTACAGATGCAGAAGGGATTGGCTGAAATGTTTGCATAAATGGGTGGGACTGGTGGAACCTTTTCCAGGAAGAAGTTTTTTTTTTCCTACACTTTCTGGGGGAGTAGGCAGAATGTTAGATTTTTGTTTTTTGTAGGAACAGACAGGATTGGTCATAATGTTTTGAGAAATGGGTGGGATTTGTTTAACTTTCTACAAGAGTGGGTGGAATTGGCTCCAAAATTTGTGTCAGTCGGTGGGATTGGGCAGGCAAGTTGGATTAGTCGAGATATTTGCAGGGAAAAGAAGGATTGGTAAAAAATGTGATAAATTTTCTGCTGGAGTTGAAGGGACTGATCAAACCTACTACAGGAGAGGGTGAGACCGATCTAGCCTCAATGTGGGAGCAGCAAGACTGGTGGGAATATTTGCAGTAGTGGGTGGGATTGGTCACATTTTATGCAGGAGTGGCTGAGATTTGTTCCAAGAAGCAAATGAAAGCTTTAGGAAGGAGTGAGCACACAACATTTCGGAAGTTTACAATTTATATACAGTGTGAATCGGAATTTCTTGATGAGGGTAAAGGCGTAGCGGTCTTGGAAATGGTAGTGGTAAAATCTTTTAAAGGACAGTGGATTTTTGAGCAAACTTGTAGGACCGAGAGGGCTTGAAATGTTCTACGTGGAATAAGGGAGATTGGTTTAATGTTTAAGACATGATGGAATTGTTTAAACTTGCAGCAGGACAAGTTGGAATTGACTATTTGTCTTTTTTTTAGCAGTCAGAACTGGTCAAATTTCTAAAGGACACATTTTTTAATTCAGAATATTACATCTCGACTCACGTTTGCTTAGACTGTCTTACAATAAATTGCTTTTGCTGCTTTGCTGTTTCGGTTTGTCAGCTATTTTATATGTGACATGTTCTGGAGCTCTTGGGTTTGAAAAGCCAAATAAATAAAACATATCCCGATTTACCCTTTCTAGATCCTTGAAGTCTTCATCCAGCTTAGTACCTTCTGCTCCTCCTACTTTCTCGCTCACCATCTAAAAAATAAATACACATGTAAGCATATACATAAATGCAGATATATTTTATGCATTTAAGACGCACACGTACACAATATGTTGAGTAGGGAAATTGGAAGACACTAAGAGAAAACAAAGCGAAGACAAAAGAGAGGCTGAGAGAAAGAGATATTCAATATACAGCATGATAATAATCTGTACAGGTCCTGTCCCTAATCCCATTTGCAGCACATGGGCTATTTATTACACTATACATCATGAACCAGACACCTTTATTATGCACTGTTTCCAGGATCTCCCGGAATGCATAAACACCAAACCTAACATGAAGGGACTCGTCCACTAAGGCAAAGCATATGAGGTTTTTATGATAAACAAAATTAACTTTACTGCAGGGACAAAATCAGAAATTGGGGCATGTTACAGTGAAAATGTCACTTGAGTAAAGACCTAATAAGTAACGGTAATGATAGGTTTGTGATGCTTTTGAGTGTGTAACATGTCAACATTGAGGCCTATGATGGCTTCAATGTTGACAAAAAAGAAAAATGAGTGTAGTGTTACAAGATTCCCATTTCCATGTCACTTTATCCTCCGGGCTTTAGTTTTTCAAGTGTATGTCCATAGTTTGCCAGAATGATTTACATGTGTAACCAAATTGTTAGATATGACATTTAAAAGTGATCATGACAGCATCTTGATAAAGTTTTAAACAAATGCATTTGCAGACTGAAACTGAATTGTACTTGAACTGCAAACAGCTTTATGAACAAAAAGGTTGCTTTACTTTGGACATCTGGTCCCCGAGTTGATGGTGGTTTGACAATTTTTCGATCTTATGAAGACGATACAACAAAATGTACAATTTGTCCAGCAGGCAAACGAAGCAGCTGACGCTCTGCCCTTCACTCAGTGAAATCTAAAATTCTGTCTCATAACAAAGTATATAAAGCACAGTTGCCTTTACAATGGTGCAAGCAATGGTTTGTGTCTCTCTCTCTCTCTCTCTCTCTCTCTCTCTCTCTCACACACACACACACACACACACACACACACACACACACACACACACCCCCCCTCCTTACAAACGAGTTACGTTCCGAACGACCATTTGTACTATGAATTTGTTCGTAAGTTGTTACTGTGTTCGTTATTGACTATGTATATCTCCTAATGATGTAAGAGCTATAAATACTATCAAATAAACTATAAAATATACTAAAACAAATCGAAATACTGTATACAATATTTTGTATTAAGTAATAAATACATAAAAAAAATAAAATAAAAAAAGATAAAATGTATATAAAAAAAAATTTCGCTCTAGTCCAGTGCGCATCATGTAGACTCGCTCCTCCGTTTTGAATTTTTGACTCCAAACAAATTTCACTTTGAGGACTGGTTTGTTCGTATCTGCAAAAGTTCGTAAAGTGGGGGGCATCTGTATATATTCAGATAGACAGACAGATAGACAAAGAGAGAGAGAGAGAGAGAGAGAGAGAGAGAGAGAGAGAGAGAGAGAGAGACACACTTACACACTATATAGTTTATACAGTATGGTACTAAAATTGCATCGTTTTGCTAAATTATGTAATGTAATTTGTTAAATTATTAACAAATCACAGTATACTACCCCAAACTAATCACCATTGTTCAAGACTTCTGAGTAAGTTAGGCCATGTCTCAACTTCCGATATATCAAGTTACGATAGGGTTATTGGAACGCATCTCCATTGTGAGTCGGTGACTACCTGTATATCATATATAAAATTTTTTTTCCAATTGTGTGTTTTGGCCGTCAAATGTGACTTGGAGGAATATAATATATACAGACATTGTTAAAATGTGCTGCAAACCTCTTCAAATGATTTAGAATGGAAATGGAAAAACAGACATTTCTCTACATTTCTTTGCTCTGACAACAAGGGCACTGTGGTGCACAGGTATTTCTTATCTATAGATATTCTTATTATGACCCTGAATAGTCTGAGATTCGATCCTGCAGTTTCGAAAGGAAGAGTCTGATTTAACTACTAATCTCATAGTGGAATCTTTGCAGAGGTGTTAAAATACCATTTAAGTTATATGAGGTGCTCAATGTTTAATCAGTTTTCTGTAAGTTAATATACAGCCCTTTATGATAATGCTGTAAATAAAAATGTGAAAAGAAAGAAGCTTTATGATTAAATCCACCCCCATGAGAGATTTAAGTTTCACTTTCTACGATCGACACGGGAGCATGTTCGCGGCAGGAATTTAAAAGTGTGACAATGTATAGGATATTCCGTGAAGGTATTTTCTGTTCTAATATAATTCTGTAAAATTATTTTGGATTGTTTTTGTACTTAGTGTGCGTCAATATGTTAAGATAAATTGTTTTACAACTACCTAGTGTCGTCATCGGCCACCCCCGCCCAACACACACACGCGAACAATGTGACCAAGTCAACTACATGCAAGACTCGAGAACACTGATTCGACTATTAAAATCCTTAGTTGGGGACACCACCAGATTTCATAATCACTCAATTCCTTTCTCAGTCCTTGCAGCCCATCATAAATACTCAGTGTGCATTAGTTTGTAGAAAAATCTTGCAATAAATGTAAAATATTTGCTATAAAAAAAATACAAAAAAAAGCTTAGAATGGAGCACTTTCCTATCCACTCAAAACATTCTTAAAGCAAACCCAAGGCAGCATGATACCTGCCCCAATGGGCCTGTTTTTAATGTAGTTCCCACTCTGTCTCACTGAGACCTGGATTAAACCAGGTGATTATATGGGTCTAAGCAGTCGACACCGTCAGGATATGTTTATAAGCATGAGCCCGTCAGACTGGTCGTGGGGGTGTAGGAACCATTTATACTGCTTCTCTTAATGTTAGTCAGATGTTAGGATTCAGCTTTAAATCATTTGAAGTGCTCGTTCTTAAAGTTGTACTTTCAGACATACATAGAAAACTCGCTCTGGTCACCGTGTACAGACCCCAGGACCCTACGCTGATTTTCTTCAAGAGTTTGCTTGTTTTCTATCAGATCTCTTGATCAATTTTGATAAAGTGCTGCTTGTAGGAGATTTTAATATTCATGTAGATGATGTAAACGATGCTCTAGGATTATCATTTGTTGACTTATTAAACTCTTTTGGGGTTAAACAAAACGTCACCAGACCAACTCATCGCTTTAACCACACACTAGACTTAATAATATCCCACGGAGCAGACGTCACTGATATAGATATTTTACCTCAGAGTGATGACATCACAGACCATTACCTCATACTGTACACACTACCGGTAGAGCAGATTAGCCGTGTTGCACCACGTTATCGACCTGGTAGGACTATTGTTCCAACCACTAAGGACAGATTCATAAATAACCTGCCTGATTTATCTCAATTTCTCACTAAACCCATAACTACTAATAATCTTGATGAGATAACTAAGAACATAGACCTTATCCTCACTAGCACATTAGACACCGTTGCCCCTATCCGGTTAAAAAAGGTTAGAGAACAAGCACCTGCATCTTGGTATAATAGTCATACACATGCCCTCAAGAGAACAGCCCGTAATCTGGAGAGAAAATGGAGGAAAACTAAATTGGAGGTATTTAGAATCGTATAAAGACAGTATGCTCAGCTACAGGCAGGCGCTAAAAGCTGCTAGAGCTGAACACCTGAGCAAACTTATAGAAAACAACAAAAACAATCCCAGGTTCCTTTTCAGTACAGTAGCTAAACTAACTACAAATCAGGGCTCTGAAAATTGTGTTCCATCACAGTTTAGTAGTGAGGACTTTATGATTTTCTTCACTGAAAAAATAGATAACATTAGAAAAACAATTGTGGCAGTTCAACCTCTGACAGCATCTCCTGAGACAGTGTTACCTTCAACTCCACAACTCCACTGTTTTACATGTATAGGACAGGAAGAGCTGTATAATGTTATTGCCAAAGCTAAATCGACAACATGTCAGTTAGATCCAATTCCTACTAAATTACTGAAGGAAGTGTTATATACAACTGGTGAACCTCTTCTAAATATTATTAACTCCTCACTATCTTTAGGTCACGTCCCTAAATCCCTCAAGTTAGCAGTTATTAAGCCCCTCATTAAAAACCTAATCTGGATCCAAACACGTTATCAAATTACAGACCAATTTCAAATCTCCCATTTATGTCTAAGATTTTAGAAAAGATTGTCGCTGCACAGTTATGTTCCTACCTGCAAGAGAACAATATCTTTGAAGAATTTCAGTCAGGTTTTAGGCCCCATCATAGCACAGAAACTGCTCTAGTTAAAATAACTAATGACCTGTTTTTAGCTTCAGACCAAGGCTTCATTTCGCTGTTGGTTTTACTAGATCTTAGTGCTGCATTCGACACTATAGACCATGATCTCCTCCTAGATCGCTTACAAAATTACATCGGCATTCAGGGACAGGCATTAAGCTGGTTTAAATCCTACCTGTCCGATCGTTACCATTTCGTAGATTTAAATGGAGAGCTATCCAGGCTAATGCAAGTAAATTATGGCGTGCCTCAAGGTTCAGTTCTAGGACCCCTGCTCTTCACAATATACATGCTTCCGTTAGGAAATATTATTAGAAGGCATGGAATTAGCTTCCATTGTTATGCTGATGATACTCAGCTATATATCTCATCTAAACCAGGCGATACAGCTCAATTAACCCGGATAACTGAGTGTGTTAAGGAAATAAGAGATTGGATGACCCATAACTTTCTACTTTTAAATTCTGATAAGACTGAGATTTTGCTCATCGCCCAAAAACTAGTATACAGACGCTCCAGCATCTCAACCTGCATTTAGACGGATGTTCTGTAACCACTAGTTCAACGGTAAAAGACCTGGGTGTTATTTTAGACAGCGACTTGTCTTTCAAAAATCACATCAATCAAGTTACAAAAACAGCCTTCTTTCACCTTAGAAATATTTCTAAGCTAAGAAATATGTTGTCTATATCCGATGCAGAGAAGCTCGTCCATGCGTTCATGACCTCCAGAATAGACTACTGTAATGCGTTACTAGGTGGATGTCCTGCATCATTAATAAACAAGCTTCAGTTAGTCCAGAATGCAGCAGCCAGAGTTCTTACAAGGTCAAAAAAATATGATCACATAACCCCGATCTTATCGTCCCTACATTGGCTTCCTGTTAAGTTTCGAATAGACTACAAACTATTACTTCTCACTTATAAAGCACTAAATGGTTTGGCTCCCATGTATCTATCCAGTCTTTTAACACGCTACAATCCGCCACGCTCCCTGAGATCTCAAAACTCTGGGCTTCTAGTAGTTCCTAGAATAGCAAAGTCCACTAAAGGTGGTAGAGCATTTTCACATTTAGCTCCTAAACTCTGGAATAGTCTTCCTGACGGTGTTCGGGGCTCAGATACACTCTCCCAGTTTAAGTGTAGATTAAAAACATATCTTTTTAGCAAAGCCTACACATAACATACGTCTCACATCATAACCTTGTGCTCCAGAACATCTGATCACATGCACATTATCAACTTGTGCTGTTAATATCATGAACAGCAGCTACGCTAATTCCTCTCCACTGCTTCTCTTTCTCTCCCATCCCGAGACACCCTGAGGTTTGGCCAGCTCCAGTCACCTCCCACCTCGTGATGATTACGGACCTTTGAAGAAGTAGATGCCGAACTCACAAACATCCCGAACCATCTAGAGACGTACCAGTGCCATTTGGATCCCGCTACATGTGTGGAGTTTTGACATTGGACCTCCTGGAGTGTTTAAAGGCTCTGGCATGGAGAAGCTGATGCTGGATCTGTGGTGATCACAAATGCTGAGCTCATAAAACTCGGAGCTACTAACCATATAGACTGTATAAGACTGCAGAAAGAACATCACTTATAATCTTATACTCCAGTAATCATGTTAGTTCTCACTGTCCAGTGTTCTTTATTGTTGAAAGATTTATGATCAAACTCTTGATGTCACCCAGATGAGGATGGGTTCCCTTTTTGAGTCTGGTTCCTCTCAAGGTTTCTTCCTCATAACATCTAAGGGAGTTTTTCCTTGCCACAGTCGCCACGGCTTGCTCATCAGGGACAAATTCACACCATTCACCATCACTGTTGATTTGTGTAAAGCTGCTTTGAGACAATGTCTGTTGTGAAAAGCGCTATACAAATAAACTTGACTTGACTTGACTATTTCCCATGTATTAGTAACTCTATAGAGCTGAGATTGGCAGTAAGACTTCTCCATGATTGTATGGCATCTAGTAAAGTTTACATAGGTCATCATTTTTAAAATCCAGAAACATTCAAAAGAAGGCATTTCAAATTTTAGTGGAATTTAAGAAGGGATAAAGTTGTGAATGAGGACTTTAAGAATGCTTGATCTATATGATGTCCCTATGGATGAAAAACCACTGACTGATGATCAAGATTCATGAACAAATAAGCAACAAACATAACCTACCTTTCAACCCTAGAGTTTATTTTTAATGTTTGCTAAAACAAAAAGGACAACGTTCTTGGCATAACAAACACGGCAAAGCAAATACATTCATTGTTTAAAAATGGCAAGAGTTACTTTTCCAATCACTGCCTTTATGATCTCTTGCATCTAAGAGCTTTAAGTCTTAGGTTTAAATGTTCTACATGTAAAGACCTGGTAGTCCATTATTTATTCATTCTAACCACAATTTTCTTTTTTTTTCTTTTTCTACAAGTACACTTTATGCAGGTGATGAAATGGTGACCTTTCAGTGCTGCTATTTATGGCTAATCATCTGCGGTGGTGTACATCAGGACATATGCTGACCTAAAAACCTTGCAAAGCCTGCACTCTGACATGCACACATTCAAGTCAGAAGGAGAGGTCTCTTGTTGAAGAACAGCACATCAGACAGTCTATAGTTCATAAAACAGTGCCACATTCAGACCCTGAAAATAACAAAGAATGTTTACTCAGTTCTGACACACCCAATTGAGCTCCTTACAGACTTTGTAGAGAAGATGAATAAGTTAGACTCCCGTTTCAACACTTGAGACAGCACTCCCATCTAACTGTTTTAGTTAACATACCGAGTCAGCACATTTATCCAACTGTCTGATCTAACCTCTGGATTCAGCACACCCAATACAACTATCAGAACTAATAATCGAAATCAGCAGTTCCAAATCAGCACTCTTATACAAATGTCTGATCCAACCTACTGATTTAGCACTACCATCCAAATGTCTGATCTAACCTCTCAATTCAGCATTCCCAACTTATCACAGATTTATTCTTGTCTGATCTAAGAATTTAGTTTAACAGTTCCAACTCAGCAGTTCTACCCAACTGTTTGATCCAACATCCAGGTTCTGCCTTTCCAACTCAGACTTCTTGTCCAACATAGCGATTAAAGTGCCATCCAACTGTCTGATTACCATCCAACTTACTGAGCCAACAACCTGATTCAGCACTTCCAACTCAGCACTGTTCTCCAACTTCTCAAACAAAAGGAACATGTTTGTGCATACAATATTGTCTCTTGCTATATTTGAGCTTTCCACATTCACAGAACACATTTTTCTACAAATTATTGTTAGAACAAAATTATTACTCAATTTTTTGCCGATTCAGGCTTGACCACTGGATAATGAAATGAATACAATGGTTATGGGAATAGAAAAAGCTTAAACCTCTGGATGAAAGTGCGTTTCAAGGACTTAATTTGACCACAATACCTCAGTAGTGCATTGTGGGATTTTGTGAGCACTCTGGGCATTAGACATCACAAGCCAAACTTTACTTATTTGCCATAGAAGCAGTGAAATGATGGCCTTTAATATGAACCTCAGGCGACCAACACAAGTGACGAGTGTCGCACGTCACAAATTCTCAGCTATGCCTGTCTGAATGTGTTTGGTTTGCTGCTAAACAATGGCTCAGCCATGTTTGCTTCCTCTGTGTTATTAGCATGAGTGACTAACGCTTATGTGTTTATCAAGAGTCTGCTTAACCCAGCTTCATCTGATTCAGCTGCTAAAACACTAACTGAGCTGGTCAGTCTGGTGTGTGTGTGTGTGTGTGTGTGTGTGTGTGTGTGTGTGTGTGTGTGTGCCAGCTGTTATTTTCAAGCTTCACCATAACTAAAATATTCCAGATTTTTTAACTGCTTCACTGATGTGTTGTCTTGTTAAAACACCGTATTAAAGCAGTACTTGTTATTCATTAACACCTTCATCATGCCAGCTTGTTTTTCCTGCAAAAGTCAAACTTGCTGAAGGTAAGCAAAGTCAACTCTCAACAACAGCAGCAGGTCTTTGAACGTTGGTTATGCAGTCTGACCGGCAGGGTGATTTTTCAGGTTAAATGCGATATGATGACGCATTGCTTTTGTTAGTAACGTTTTAATAGTGCTGCTGAATAGTATGCGAAGCTGGAGGCACACAAGAGTGTAAGATTTCTGAAGAAGTGAAAGCATGTTTTTCCTTCACTTGACTTCCACTAGAGGGGGAAGATCTTAAGTGACCTGCTATAAAGCACTGACCTCAACCCTATTGAACACCTTTTGGATGAATTGGAGAACTGACTGCACCCCAGACCTCTTAACTCAACATCAGTACCTGATTTTACTAACACACTTGTGGCTGAAGGAGCACAAATCTCCACAAGCACACTCCAAACATCTCCAGAAGAGTGGAGCTTATGTAAACAGCAAATGCAAACTAAATATGGAATGGGAAAGTTTGTGTACAGTCTGACCCCGACCAACGACCATTTGACTTACGACATTTCGGAGATACGACTATCACCTCCAATGTAACCCTTCCATTAGGGTTGCACAAGCCAGTGCACTCTTAGTGCCGGTCCCAAGCCCGGATAAATAGGGAGTGTTGCGTTAGGAAGGGCATCCAACGTAAAAAACATGTGCCAAATCGAACATGCTGATCACGAATACGAATAATCCGCTGTGGGAGAAGCCGAAAGAATGTTTATTTACTTCTTATTTTTTAATTTACTTTATTTGTACTATGTAAAAAAAAATTTACATATGTGTTTGCACTGCCTCTTTATGTCTGCGCTGGAACACATCGTAGAGTCTTCTCGAATTAAGACCTTATCTTCGTCGTAAGTTGGGGTCTACCTGTATAGTGTGTGTACATTTTTTTATATAAATGCTAGTGAGCTACTTTTTTAGAGTGCTGCTCAGAATACAGCCTTTAGACGCTGAGAGGAAATCAGCAATAAAGGAGTTTGATCCCGAGAATGAACACTGAAGAGCTGTCCATACTGCATGATCTTAAATTGTCCCAAAAGTGGGACCAGTTTTGCCTTTATATTATATGGCTAATTCTAACTGGTCCTGCTCACTCAAGCTCTTTACAATCATTAGGTGTCCTTCCATCCTTTCAGATTAATAATTGCCTTATATGTTTACATTTGCTCATGTATGGAACCCACATTTCTGCAAATAAATAAATAAATAAATAAGAAGAATGGCAGGCAGAAAAGAGAGAGTTTTTTTTTTAATCTATTAAACCATTATAATACAAGTACATATGCAGAAAGATTCACTGGCTCTCAGGAAGCCAGAGCTACGCACAACTGACACAAGTGAACACAACATTAAGACGTTTCATCACAATGAAAAAAAAAAAAATGACAGAGCCTCGTGTTATATTAAAGACCATGCATTTTCTGGGTGGCTGAGTTGGTTGCTGAGTAAGGCATGTTACAAAAAGTGTTCAGATGTTTTGGATCCGCGTTGCACTCTGACATTTGGCTGTCAAAAATAACGTCATATATTGTGGTTAAAGGTTAAACCACGTCCGCCGCGTGGCCGAGCGCCGAGTGATCCGACAGAGCGTGTAGCTTTGTCATACCCGCCTAAACACACACAATAAAATGATTCATCGCGGTGATTCATCGGACTACATTCGACGAGAACGAGGGTGCGAAAGTGAGACACTGAGGGAGGAGATAAAAAATAAAAAAAAAATGAGGAGAGAAAATGATCCTGACCAGTCGAACTACATAACTCAGCCCGTTTTTTTCACAGCAGCCATGAACTACAATCAGACTGCTGTGCAACACAACACTTCAAATGCCACGTTTTGTGTAATAACGAAGCCCCTGGGTGTTGGCTCCAACAATATCTGCCAAGTCACACAAACTCACAGCATTTCATTGCTGGGGCCTGATTTATTGTCCAATTAATGACCTGCTTACAGAATCTGGGACTAACAGAAAACAGGATCCTGCTTAGAAATGCTATGTGCCATGGGAATGTTCAGCAAAGACGTTACACCAGAACTGAAGGTTTTACCATTATGATGGGAAGACATGCTTAATGCGTCAGCCTGCATAACAAATTCGTTAACTTATTTAAATAAACAAAAAAATATAATCTTTAAGTAGTATTTCAGGTAGAAGTTGGGCGATATGACAATATCATGTCGCTATTCCCAAATAAAAAAATGTTTTTTTTTTTATTAAAATGAATGTCCACATGGAGAAATCTGCAAAAACATGCTCATGTTGTACAAACCTAAAACGCTCCAAACGAATTATAAATGCAGTCATGCGACACATTCAACTCAAAACAAGATGGTGGTCAAGTTGTTGTGCACTAAAATGTAATGCTCTAATTTATCCAAAGATGTTCAAAGATCTCTATATAATCTTATTTTCCGGACTATAAGCCGCTACTTTTTTCCCACGCTTTGAACCCCGTGGCTTAAACAACGACGCTGCTAATTTATGGACTTTTTATGGAGTTTTTCCCGGTTTCACAAGCTTCAAAGCCAAAAAACTGAGACCCATTACATTAGACCAATGAAACTCTTTATATTAAATCAGATGCGCTCCCACCACATCATAAATATGGATGAGGTTCCTCTGACGTTTGACCTGCCGCTCACTCAGACTGTCAACAGGAAAGGCGAATCATTCGTGAATATACATCATTCGTCACGCTGAAAACAATCGGGCATGAAAAAACACACTTCACCTGTGTCCTGAGCTGCACAGCATCGGGAGAAAAGCTTCTCCGATGATGATTTTTAAACGCATGACGATGCCAAAAGATAAACTCTCGAGAGAAATAGTTGTGAAAGGAAGGAGGAAGACAGTGAACAATGACTTTCTTGGTAGGCTACTGTTTAGATACAAGTTGTGTAATAGAAGCCTACCAAGAAAGTCATTGTTTAGATACAAGTTGTGTAACAGACACTGTCTTTCGTTAAAGCCTGTGTAAAGTTCATTAATTTGCGGCTTATTTATGTTCAAAATAAAAATCTTTGTTAATTTTTCAGTGGGTGCGTCGTATATTTGGGTGCGCTTAATAGTCCGGAAATTACGGTATATAAATATAAAATCATGCAAATCCCATCAGCACTGTGAGATGATATTTTTGCATGATGTAGGGCATGTATATCCTGGAGTAGGGATTAGATAGACACATATAGATACCAAGCTCACACACACTGGTTTTTACCAAACACTCAAGACATAATAGCTACAACAAGAGGACAATGTTTTACAGGAACACAACGTGGAACAGCGAAACCATTATATCCGCATGGTCATGTGACTGCAAATTCATTCACAATTGTTCAACAAGGTCTGAATTTTTCAAGTGCAAAGGAGCAGGGTTGGTTCTTTCTGTTTTGTGGTCAGTGATTTCATTCATGAAATTCAGACATATTTTACGCTCGTGTTAATGTGAGGTTGGGGGACACGCCCCGATCCATGACCTTTTCCTCAGGAATTACAAGAATTCACCACCGGTCGTGTTGAACAGCCTTCGTTGGCACTTTGTGTTTTGTTGGGATTGAAACAAAACCTCAGATGGAAGTAGAACAAAAGGATGATAAGAGATTATCAGATGTTCTCGTTCCTTCCGTTGATCTGAAGTTCTGGTTTGGGCGAATGGTGCTAATGCTAATTTTTCTGGACCATGAAGATATCGGTTTTGCAATCAAGTGTCCAACAAACAACTGACAACCTCAACAATGAATGGGACTATAGCAAATAGACTTTCTGTGTCACATTAAAATGGGTCCTCTTTGGAGTCTGGTTCCTCCCAAAGTACCTTCGTCATAATCTCAGGGAGTTTTTTCCTTGAAGCCATCACCGCTTGCTTGCTTATCAGGGATAAATTTAGATGTTATAAATACATAGATGTGTCATTATATCCACAATCTTTATTTCTGTAAAGCTGTTTTGGGACAATGTCCATTATTAAAAGCGCAATACAAATCAAATTGAATTAGTTGTGACGCTTAAACCCTGTATTACATGTCAATCTTACATGCAACAGGTTTAAAATTTTAATACAGCAGGATCCTATTTGATGTGAAAATAAAAAAAATAATCCACATAGATATATCTATTTAAAATATGTATGAAAATAAGGCACTGAGAGCAGAACAAGCAGCACTTTGATTTGAATCTGTTTTAAGTAGGCAAAGTTACAATTCTGTGTACGTGTTGTTCTGAGAGTGCTAGTCAATGCTTAATAGTTAATAATCAATAGAATGGAAGGAACCAGACTACACTTCTTAACCACGCCCACTTCTCAGCTGCTCAGCTGCTCTCCTGTTGTACAACACTTCGCTCGAGTCTAGGCTTGCGCAAAATAATGAACCGATTGAGTACATTGTCCTTACATGATGGTACACTGTAACGTTACTCTGATTGGCACCAAAAAGAGCTGAATTTTTTTTCCCACCTTTTCCTATGAAATAGGAGTAAATCTGAAAAGCTTGACGTAGGTGGTTTTAAAACTACAGAAGGTGCCTGAAAGCCCCAACCTTCTCATGTACTCTTAAATGAACTCAAAGCTCCTGCATGAGACTTTATTTTTACACAATCAGTTTTAAAGCAATAGCCATTTTGTCAACTGCTGGATGCATTCGAAAACATTTTCTCAAATTCTCAACTGGTTCCTGAATCGATAGCTGGAAACAAGTAACAAACCAGAATTTCATGTTTACTAGCAAATAAAACTTGTCACAAGGCAGCTTTACATGAATATATACATTTCAGATATGAACATTTCTTTTATAATTGCATACTATACAGTCAATTGTTCTACCATGAACATATCAATGTATGAGCAACAAAATTATTTTGGAAGTCATTACAGATTTAATCTCCATTATACAGTAATTTACATTGAACTATGTGCACTAAAGCAAAACTCTTCTCAGCTACTTCAATCATCAGACTATCCAAAGAACAGCCATCTTCATTTTCTTTCCAGCACAAACAATATATGAACAAAAATAATGGGACACCTCACTATTCCAGCCTTTGTGGTTCTTTCGCAAAAACGTTCACCACAAAGTTGAAGTCACACAATTGTCTTTGGATGTGGTAGCATTACCTTTAACATTCATTCGAACCAGGGGGCCCCAAACCAAATGCCAGCTCCAGGAAGATATGGTTTACATGGTTTGGAGTGGAAGATCTTGAGTGGTGGCCTGCTATCATATCTTTAGGATGAACTGGAATGCTAATTGCACCCCAGGCGTTCTCACCTTACATCAGTGCCTGACATTACTAAAATCTCCACAAGCACACTACAAAATCTAGTGTAACATCTTCCCATCGGGAGTTTATTATGAGAGCAATTAGGGACTAAATGTGGAATGAGATGTTCAAAAAGCACATACAAATCTTATAATCAGGTGTCCACAAACATTTGTAATTTTAGTGTATACTCAGCCCAACTTAAATACCAACAACAGGAAAGATCCAATCTACACTTCTAAAAAATGTACTACGATCCCACATAATCTTTTGCCCACACTTTAATAAAATTCCAGCATTTACATGCTGGCACCAAACTACATCAAATATTTATTTAACATTATTTTTTTTTTAATTGATCTATTTTCACATTGATTAATATGAACGTAAGGAACAGGAACATGAGCTCCTGGAGTCACCTTCAGCAGAGCTTCATTCCTTTATTCCATCTGTTTCTCTTACCTCCTTATCTGTACACTTCATTTTAAAGACAACAGCATCACCCATGCCACCGGGATCATCGCTACCTAGCCAAGTTCCTGCCACAGTTTAATGCAAATATGTTGTGCAGCTGCAATGCATGTTGGATCTTTGACTCCACTGCATGCCGCCTCTGCCACTATACTGAATTTCTCATTAACGTGAATATACAGATTGAATGTTTGAAAATTGCAAAAATAAAAATAAAAACTATTTTAATAAAGTTTATTTGAATAGGTTTTTCCCCTCCTTTTTAACCCAATCGTTTCTCCCTGTGATGTCATCACGGCCCACAACAACTTGTTTCTCAAACAAGCAATGAAAATACAACACCAGGAAATAAATGTTTGCTTGGCCCCTTTACATTTAATGACTGGAATACAAATATATTAAATGTTGTTAAAGGTGGAGTTTTAAAGTGGCTAAGCAAAAGAAAAGACTAGAAAATTAAAATGAGAATCCTGGGCTGTGGTGTCAAACATGAAGGACGTAATTAAGCAAAACAAAGTCAGGCAGGTATATGGAAGCATCCAAACACACAGTCAAAGCCCAATCCTTAAATACCCATCTTTTTTATTTTCCAAATATTACCTAATCAGCCACCAATATCTCTGAATAACTACATTTTTTTCTCCAATTTAATAAAACAATGGTGGCAAAACACTTTTCTTTTTTTCCTTTAAGTAACATCCCAACTAACTCTAACAATTAACTAACACCCAACCACCTCAAATCCTGACCATCTCTTCTTCTGGCTCATTTATACCTCTTGACAAATCACCTGTTTAGAAGTTAAGAGCAACAGACTGTGCTCTCTGATGTTTCAAATATGCTGATTCTAATCTCACACGAATCACTTGCTTTGAATTTACTGATCTGTAATACATGATAGAAATATATAATAAAAACTAGTTAAAAAAAAAAAGCAGCAAAATATATTCCTTAAAAATTCAGGAAAAATGTGTTCCTCATTACTTGCCATTGAGCAGTAAGTGGTGAAGGTATGTGGTTTAATAATTTGTCCTCGATTTAAACCCTGGTCCATTCCACCAGCTGGACCAAGCTGAATTTCTAAGGACATCATTTCATCAGTTTTATTTCACATCTTTCGAAATAATATTTTTTTTCTGAAAACTGTTGCCCTTGCTTTATTTATGTATTTACTTAATTTTGTTTTCTTGCAAATGTGGGTTTCTTTACACGTTTCTGTAATGTTTTGGTGATAAAAAGTAATATTTGGAAATAAAAAACGACTTAATCATTCATATATATAGACACACATATCTTGGTCCAAAAGGTGCTGAAGATATGTTTTATATTTCAGCATTATCACTCATCCAAAGTGATTCTATTATAAACTGTAACTCAGAAAAAGAAACACTATTTCGTTTCTTAAAGCACATAATTTTGTTTTTCACATGTTGTTACAAAGAGATGAATTGTTATGAGATTCTAACCTTATTGTTATAAAAGGTCCACTAGATGTTTTCCAGCTTCCTCATTACCAACTCAACTCAACTCAACTCAACTCAACTCAACAATGTCGTTGCTACGGACCAAAGTTGCATAGACAGTGAACAGTAAGAGTAAACATTAGACATAAATAAAGAATAAACAAAATACATAGTGAAGTTAAATGCCATATCCAGTGTGTACTAGTATTTGAAGGGTTTTCTAATGAGTTTTATTACTTCTTAAGTTTTTATTTCGTTTATTTTAACAACTTATCTTCGATCTAAACCATGATCCAGTCCCCCATCTGGACCAGATCGACCTGGGCTGATCGAGCAGGCATTCCAGCAGGGGGTTGGTTGAAAGCTACAGTTCCAGGTTGGATCTCCCTGAACTTCGCGATCAAAACCATCATGACACGCTGAACACCAAGCCTTTCCCCCCTCACACTTATATCCTGTATCGTTAGGATCCATTTTAGATGCATTGTACAGAAACAGGGGTTCCTGCACCGCTGGAGTCCAGCTCGACAGCTCTACAGATTGTTCAGAGGAGTTGAAAAAGTTTCACACTCACCTGACTCGCTTTATAAAACTGTTTCTTCAAGCCAGCGACAGACATTTTTGCGTTGGCTGGTCACACGATACGCCAGGAGGAAACTCGAAATTCGTTTCTCTGTCTAAACAGGCGAAACCCTGCCAGCACTTCTTCCTGCACCACCACCTTTAAAAAAAAACCCACCCGCTGGCAGTTTTACCCTTTTTCTCCTATCCGTTTTCTAAAAATCCCACCCCTTGCATCCTGATTGGATAACTCTTCAGAGTGACAAGTAAAGTCACCAATGAAAGCGTGTGAAACGGAAATATTGATGGGAACGAAGCCAATAATAAAACAGAAGGCGGGATTTCTTGTTAAAATGAAGAACGCGGAGGCATTTCCTGTTCACGGAACATTACTTTATTTCCTTTTAATTTTTCCCTTTTTTTTAAAACAAACAAACAACCAAAAAAAAAAAAAAAACAGTTTGCCAAATGTTACACTATTTGCAACTATCGTTTAAACAGACATTTAAATATCACATGCCACATTTAAATGTATTTCAAAAAAAATATTTTACGTTTAAAGAAATCTGAAACGGTTTTAGGGATTTTGACAGTCAACAACAGAGTTATTTAAGTCTACAATTTAAATAAAGGTTCCTCTATGCTCTTATGCGCTGCATCCCTTATGAAGTGCACAATATTTACAAATGGGAGCAAACGTGGCAAAGCCAAGGCAACAGGTAACTTCCGGGATGTTTTAGAAGGCCACGTAGAGACCACGCCCGTCGCGCGACCACTCCCATTGCGTGCCCATTACATGACCACGCCCCCTGTCTTCCTTCTCCTGCATGTGAAATCTACAATTTTGTGTAATAACAAAGCATATAAAGCACAGGTGCCTTTATAATGGTGCAAGCATTATTAACTGTGCGATAATAACAATAACAAAGTATATATATATATATATATATATATATATATATATATATATATATAAAATTGTTATTATCGCACAGTTAAACAGTAATTACAGTGTGTATTATGGTGACTGGTTCACTGGGAGCAGCTTTGATTGTAAAGTCTAATAGCAGCAGGGAGAAAAGACCTTTTGTATCGCTCCTTCAGACACTTAGGATGTAACAGTCTGTCACTAAAGGAGCTGCTCAACGATGAAACTATTTCAGGGGGTGAGAGTCGTTCTCCAGCAATGATGATAGTTTTGCTACCATCCTCCTTTCTCCCACCTCCTGTGCAGTGTCCAGAGGAATCCCCAGAGCCTTCCTGATCAGGTTGTCTAGTCTCTTCCTGTCTGCAGTGAAAATTCACTCCAAAAGACCTTAGTCTCCTCAGCAGAAAGAGTCTGCTCTGTCCATTCTTATAAATTGCCTCAGTATTGCCTGTCCAGTCCAGTTTGCTGTTCAGATGAACACCCAGGTATTTGTAAGAGTCCACTCTCACAATGTCCTTTCCTGAATATATATATATATATATATATATATATATATATATATATATATATATATATATATATATATATATATATATATATATATATATAAGGGCTGTCCAAATTAACGCATTCATTACGTGTTAACGCAAAATTAATTTTAACTGCATTAATTTTTATTAGCACCAGATGATTGCATCGTGCAGTTCAGTTAGAAAAAAATAAATATATAAAAGAGGTGAAATCAAAGCCGTTAAAGCAACAAATTTTTCACAATGTCCTTTCTTTACTCAGATATAAAATAAACAAATAAATTCCTGATGCCTGTTTTACTGAAGTCTCAAATCAAGCACCAAAATCTGCGATGATGCACACATCCGGCAACTGAAATTGTAATTACTTTCATTTACAAAAATAATTTGTTTTCATGCTCTATATTGAGTACTGTTTCACTAATAATAAACATACTTTTGCATAAAGCATCTGCAACAACTCTGGCTGCAATACCACCGCTGCCACTCCAGAGGGAGACGTCACCCAAATTTTGAAGACTTTTGGGAAAAGGGACACTTCCGTTATTAGCCTTTATAAAAAATGTTAACGCTAGTAGCTCTGTGAAGAATTACAGTTTCCTTGCTTACCGAGCCGGCTTGTTATAGTTTTTTCTCTGTGCTATGATTTTTGCTACGTTTCTATGACTACGTCTTTTGTTCATTGTGTACCTTTGGCTTTGTTTGCACTGCTAATGGAACTTAACTCTTCTCAGTCCTCAAAGATTCGGGG
Organism: Silurus meridionalis; assembly: GCF_014805685.1. Taxonomy (NCBI): domain Eukaryota; kingdom Metazoa; phylum Chordata; class Actinopteri; order Siluriformes; family Siluridae; genus Silurus; species Silurus meridionalis. Next base: position 7,428,872 of record NC_060903.1, read on the forward strand.
GGCCGCCATAAATCTCAACTACCACCAAGTAATTAAACAGCTCAAGATTCCCACCATCCCATGAGTCACACCTCTAAGAATCACCACGGTGGATAATCGACCAATTGGGGACAGCTACATTACCAACCGAACTGTTCCAATAACTCTTCAAGTGGGACTATTCTATGTAGAAAAAATCTGTCATATATAATCTTTAAAATATAGAGCTATCATAATCCTTCACAAATATGTCATCTCTTACCTGGCTAACCCCATCATTTTAGGATTTCCATGGCCCCAAATCCACACACCAACGATTTCTTGGCAACACAAAGAGCTAAGTCAATGGTATTCAAACTGCCTAGAAACATGTATGAACAAATAAACTTAATCTATCCTCCGGGGCCACATTCAGTAAAAGTTCCTAAGGAATACCGTGACCTAAAGGAGGTTTTAAAAAAGAAGTACTACCCCCACAGTACTACCTGCACAGGAACCATGGGACCGCACCATAGAACTGTTTCTTAATGTGTATCCACCAAGATGCCTGCTGTATCCCCACTCAACACCTGAAACCAAGGCTATGGAGGAAAATGAATAGGAGACGCTCACAGCCGGGTTTATCTGCACCTCCCCAGCAGCAGCCAGATTCTTCTTTTTGGAGAAGAAAGACGGAAGACTAAGACCCTGTATCGATTACAGGGGCCTGAACGTTATCACGTTATTAATATGCTACCTCTACCCGCTCTCTTTGGTACCATCTGCCCTTGCTGCCCTTATTAACTTGTCCATAGACAATATCCTGATATATTCTAAGACACATAACCTTCATATACAGCATGTGCGCACGGTACTACTCCGCCTATGACAACACCAATTAGTTGTCGAAGCAGAGTTTGAATTTCACCAGGACTCGACTATCTTTCTGGGGTATGTCATCAGCCATCAGATGGATGGAGATGGATACTTAAATGATGAACACAGTGACATCATGGCCTACACCATCAACCATCAATGATTACAAAGGATTGTGTTTGCTAACTTTTACCATCACTTCATCAGAAACTATAGTGCGATTGTCTTCCCACTAACTGTCTTGCTACAAGGAAACCCCAAGAAAATCCAGTGGTCCAGGGATGCCCAGATCCTATGACAATATTCCCATTGTTGTAAAGGTGGACACCTCCAGTTGCGGGATAGGGGGGTACTCTTCCAGCGTCATGGCAACCTGGGCAAGCTCTTCCCCTATACCTAATTTCCAAGGAAGCTAACCCTACTGAAATAATTACGATGTGGCCAACTGGGAACTACTGTTCAAAAAGAAAGCATGGAGACACTGACTGGATGGAGCATACCACCCGTTTCCAAGTCATCACTGACCACCATTACCTATAATACATGAGGTATGCCATGCGCTTAAACCCCTGTCAGGCCATATGAGCTCTGTTTTTTAAGCGGTTTCATTTCACTGTCACCTACTAACCAGGCACCCAGAACAGCAAAGCTGACGCCCTCCTATGCTGCCATGATCCCACAGACAAACCCCTTTTGCCAGAACCTGTCCTAATACCATCCATCATCATATAGTCGTCATCCAGTTCGGTGGGACATAATGGAGGATATACAGCGAGCCCAAGCCAACAAGCCAATCACACCAGGAGTTCCACCAAACACAGTATGTTCCCACCATCTATGACCCAGAGTCATGGAGTGGGTCCACACTTCCTTTAGCACCAGAGCATTAACAAACTTGTCCAGCATGCATTCTGGTGGCCATCACTGATTAACATATTAAACAGTTCACTGAGGGTTGCATGGTATGAGCCCAAGTAAGAACCCCACATCAGCTCCCCTACGGGATGCTGGAACTTCTCCCCATACCACATTGACCCTGGGCACACATTGCAGTGGATTTCATCACCGATCTTCCAAACTCACAGGCTCACGCTAATGCTAGTAGCCATGCAAAATATTGCAGTTTCCTTGCTTACCGAGCCGTTCTTTTTATGGTTTTTCTCCGTGTCATGACCATTGCCACGTTTCTTTGACTACGTCTTTTGTTTATTGTGTACCTTTGGCTCTGCCCTTTTGGTTATTGGACTGCCTTGCCTGTTTCTTGACACTGCATTTGGATCACCCATTGCATTCTTGGAATTTTTTAACCTGTGCGCTTTTAATAAAATGCATATGGATTCCAAACATGATTTTGCCTTAATGTCACAGCATCCATATATGTCTATGCCCATGATGATTAGACCAATGGTTCCCAACCTTTTTTTCCATTGACCATCTTTAACACCCACATGTCCCCCAATTAAAAAACACTAGTAGACACATTTTGTTTAATGTAACAGTCAGATGTATACGTTGTTTAAAAAGAATGCAAAAACAACAGAATGCAAACAACTAACTATGCGTAAGTTTTTTTTTTTTCCTAAACATGATGAACAAATAACAGCAGCACATTTTGATCTGTTCAAGTAAATATCAAACAAATTATTTCACTTAAAATATAATATAAAGTAATAAATAAAAAAATAAAAAATCAAGAGTGCCATTGGTGACCCCTTACAAAATCTATTAGCGACTCTTAGTGGGGGTCAAGGCCCCTGGGTTGGGAACCACTGGAATAGAGTATTAAAAACTTGAAAAAAAAAAGAATTATTTTAAGATACAATTAGAACAGAACAAATAGACAATTAAGTTGCGATTAATTATGAGTTAAATTACTCTGAATATGTTGTGTGACAAATTAGAAGTCTCACATACAATTTAATCAATTTTTAGGGAAATAATTTTGTAAGATTTATTTCACATCTTTAAATAACTGCTATGGTTACGACTGTTGAACTTGCTTTTTTTCCTATTTGCATACGAAAACCCAGCAGACTTCATTAAGCTATAATGCATTATGCAATGTAGCTTTCCTTACACATTTCTGTGATGCTTTAGTTATTGAAAAGTATTATTTGGAAATAAATAATGATAATGCACATCATCTTTGTCTTATTTTAAAATAAGGTACCTAAGACCCAAAAGGTTTTTTTTTTTTCCCCCAATTGAAACTCATCAGTAGTAGAAAAAACACTTTATTACATTCCTTAAAGCACGTAATTTTTTATATGGTGTTACAACGAGTTAAGTTGTTATGAGATTTTAACCTTTTTGTTATAAAACATCCAATAGATGTGACAGGAACAAAAAGGAGTATAGCCATTTCTATTGTGTTGAAACAGACCATGAAACAAACAAGACAGGTTTGGTGGACACACAGTTATAAATGGACAAAACAGCTACAGTCCAAACAAACTAGCTCACATTAAAAAAAAAACATACATCAATCAATAAAATGTATTTATCTTCATTTTTCTTTTAACAAAAAAATAGTTTATAGACTAAACCTAATATAATTCCGACTGAAAAATCATATTGTTTAACATTAGAAGAAAGAGGAAAGGTCTCTGACACTTTGTGCTTGACATTCACAAAAATAGATATTGTATAATATATATATATATATATATATATATATATATATATATATATATATATATATATATATATATATATATATATAGCTACAGGACACAGTGATTGAGGATTCTAGTCTCTTGTTCGGTGCAAAAAAGTGGGGTGCCTTTATATACAGTATCTTACAAATGTGAGTACAACCCTTACATTTCAGCAACCATTTTATTATATATTCTCAAGGGACACTACTATAGAATTAAAAATTGGATATATTTGAGATGTGCACCTTGTATAGCAGTACAGATTTACTGTCCTCTAAAAACATACAGCCATTATTGTCTAAATAACTGGCAACAAAAATGAGTACACCCTAAGTGAACATGTCAATATTTTGTGCGAGCACCATTGTTATCTAGCACTGCCTTAATCCTCCTGGGTATGGAATTCACCAGAGCTGCACAGATTGTTACTGGGATCCTCTTCCACTCCTTCATAATGACATCACAGAGCTGTTGGCTGTTAGACGCATGGTGCTTTTCCACCTTGCGCTTGAGGATGCCCCACAGCTGTGCTTGTTGTCATTATCATGTTGAAAAATTGCAGTTCGGTCCAGTTTCTGAAGGGAGGGAATCAAGTTCTGCTTCAGAATGTCACAGTACATGTTGGAATCCATGTTTCAAATAGTTATTTGCCATGAGATTCCATGTTGAACATCCAGTGTTCAGTATGAGAGAATTGTACTCAAAGCACCAAATATTAACTGCTAATGCAAGATATACAAATTTCTATGGTCCTGTCAAGCAGACAAAAAATATGATGAATGGGACATGTGCCTTTGCATGGTTAAGCGACATACAGCTGTTATCACTTATGATGTACCCACTTTTGTTGCCAGTTATTTTGACAACAATGTCTGTATTTTAAGTTATTATCTGTACTGCTATACAAGCTGCACAGTGACTACTCTAAAACAGAGTGCTGAAATGTGAGGGGTGTACTCACTGTTGTGAGATACTGTATGTGCATAAGTGTGTATGTGTGTGTGTATTTTGTGTCCAGTTGGCAAAGCTAGGAGACTGGTTAAACACAGAGACCAGCTAGCTCCCTGAGTGATTTCTATAAAATGCTTGTTTTTGTAGATGGAAAACAAAATGTTTTTTTCTCTCTTGTGTTCAATAACCAGAGCAAACAAAGAACATGGAGAGAGATGAGTCTGCTTTGGGATGCACATGTAACTTTAAGATTATGACATAACACAAACCAAAAATTTTATGAATTTTATGGTATGAAGTTTGTTTATATTATATATATATATATATATATATATATATATATATATATATATATATATATATATATATATATATATATATAAACAAACTTCATACCCTAGCTTAAAGCTCTAGTTACTGTGTAAACCCTAGTTAGTGTCAATGACTCATTCATTTTTCATTAGGGAAAGACTTCTTGTATGCTTTAGACTGCTCAGCATTTGCAAAGACCAAGATCTAGGACAGAGATACCCAAACCAGCTTGCCATATATGAGTAGGGCAAATAAAGGAGGGGAAAAATGCCACTGTCTGCATTAGGCATTAATCTCTATAGTCTTTTATACATATAAGTTTACTGAATCAGAACTATGAAAATAAAACTGCATTAGTGAAGCAGATTGCAGAATAACATTTTCTGTCCATTTATTAATTAATTATTATTAAAGCATACATTTCCAATTTTAATAGAATGTTTGGTATGATGTATGATGCATTTATTTTTGGCCCATGGCCCTTAATCAAGTTGGATTTTTGGCCCTTCATAGTGGAAAGTTTGGTTTGGGCACCTCCGAACTAGGAGGTAGAGCCGGACTCGATACAACTCCTATATGCCAAAATTTAGGTTATTAAATACAAACAATAAAAACAATTTCCATTTAAATAGACTTAGGTCCAGCTGGATCTAGTCCGACTCCACCACCTTGATATATTTCCTCAGCGAAGGATGCTTGAAGATTAATGTGGAATTTTGAGCATAATTTTTTTTAAAGTAGTATCTAAGAATTATTTAAGTGTTTTTGAAAGGTAAAGACGACACTAATCCCTTGCTCAGGAGGAATGCTAAAAACTCTGCTTTGTCTTTCAGCATGCTGAAGTGCATAAACAGGAAGAGAGGTGCGGAGAAACAGGAAGTGGGACACTGAAACAGGTCAAAGAATGACACAATTTACAAAATAATACAGCGAACAAATCTGAACATGACCTGACCTCGGCCTGGCCCTGTATGTTTGTGCATGAATGTGGGCGTGTGTGTGTCATACACTGACAGTCATCTTTTTATCAGTAATAGTCTACGCATCGGCACTCAAAACAATTCATTCAGATACTTGTCAGACCATCAGCCACGAGAAAGGATTCTCGAATGTCCTGCAGGTCCCTGAATATGTCCTTTTGCACCGCAGGCTCAGAAAAAAACACATATTCCAGAGTGTCATCGTGAGAGCTTGTAATAAGAGTCCTTTCTTGTTGAGTGTTGTGAAGCAGTTCATGACGCGAGGCGCTCAAAAAATTCGGAAAGTACGTGGAATATCTGATTACAAATAGAAAGTTCCTTGTTTGCACCGTTTACTTCCTGTCTGCAGTTAATTGATCCTGGCCAAAAAGGAATACCCAAATCCAGGCTCTGCTGTTTCTTTAAAGCTCTCTTCTCTATTCCTCTTACTTCCTCTTGCCCCTCATGTCTCTCAGCTCATATACATATACAGTATATATCTATTTATACATATCCCTAAATATCTATGAACAAATGCAGGAATTGAAAAGAAACCTAAGATCCTCACACTATTTTTAAGTGCCGTTTACAAAGAAAGATGGACTTTTACTGAGGTTTTTTCATTGCATTTAATATAATAAACACAAAAAGTTAACTTAAGAGAAGCACCAAAATACTGTCTGAACACTAGTGCCTGAGGAAGTGTGAGCTTGTACAAGCCTTCTTTTCCAGATGTGCTACTTTTTTGTTTTTGTTATTGCACACTAGACTCTATGCCAGCTTGCAGGGTTGGGCGATTTGGCAAATGTATGATGCTTTAGCCGTATCACGATACACAATATGGCCAAAGGTTTTTGGACACCTGACCAAAGATTCATACTTGCTTTTTGAACATCCTATTCCACATTTAATCTGCATGTGCTGTTATGATAATCTTCGCTCTTCTGAGAATGTGTTCTGTTTGAATTTTGAGTGTGCTTGTGGAGATTTGCGGTCATTCAGCCACAAATAGTGTGAAGTGAGGAGCCCTAGGGTGCAGCCAGTGTTCCAATTCATCCCAAAGGTGTTCAGGAGGTTTGAGGTCAGAACTCTATAGCAGGCCATTCAAGTTCTTCAACCGCAACCTGTGTAAACTATATCTTCATGGAGCTGGCTTCCGGCACATTGTCATTCTAGAACAGGTTTGTCCTAGTCCTAGTGTTTCCTAGTTCAAATGAATGGAAACTTCAACACGATGCCATTTAAAGACATCCTATACAACTGTGTGCCTCTAACATTTGTGGTAACAGTGTGGGGAACAAACCAAATATGGCTGGAAAAGTCAAGTGTCCCAAAACTTTAGGTTATACAGTGTATTTAGAATTGCTAGATGGTGCTATACACAGCCTCCTAATGAAAACAATCGAATACGATGGTGTCATGATGAGATACATTTTCGATGCAGCAAAAACCGGCATTGTGTGTACATCTGCTTTAGGTTTTCATTCTGAGTTGATTCATGTGCTCGTCATTGTAAAAACATGATTACTATAATGATTATATAAAGATCACGATCAATAATGACGAGGGCAATTGTGTGAGTAGCAGCGTATATCCTCTCAGAATCAAGCAGTTCTCTGTAGCCCTAGATGTGTTGCCACTATTAAATATGAATTTACCAATTATCATTAAGTTTATTTTTAGCTTGGGTTAACTCAAAGATACAGTACCAGCCTAAAGTTAGTATGCCAGCATGTTAATGTGAGAAATCCAGCACACAACTCCAACAGGTTTGCAATAGAGAGGTAGTTACATTTCCAGTCAGAGTGTGAGCTTCATTTTTCATTATTACAGCTCATGTGATATACAGTAAGCAGACATTTATGATGAATAGTCTACTAAACTTGAATAATTTGAATGTAAAAATGTATTTAACTGAAATCGCATCGTGACACACTCGTAACCAAACTCTCAAACGATGTGTGCGACTAGAAAAATAAACGCTTTGTACCTTAATACAGTTCTGATATTCAGAACGCCATAATCAGACAGAATTCATCATGATATCAAACTTATATCATCATATCGCCCAGCCCTACCAGCACACGCATGAGTTAATATTGGAGGTTGGTCCTTTTACACTACTTAACATCTTCTTATTCTCGATTGTCACATCACGTGTAACCGACCTGGGTTTTGGTAACGCGTTTCTGCGAACCAAAGTGCAGTATGTACATTCGGTCAAATGGCAAGTGCTGTTCTAGGGACATACATTCATAATTCACATACATACTTCACAGAGTTTTGCGTAAAGGGGGGAAAGAACTTTGTTTTTGTTCCAGATGTTACCGCACCTGAGCTGGGTGATCACAATAATCTGGAGACATTGAGAAAACAATTAGAATTTAAAACTGCCAGAGGATCCCTGAGAACGGGATTATGAACCTCTGTCGTAGTAGATATTCCTAAGTAATACAAAAGTGCTTTCAGGTGTCATACTAATGGCCTTTTTTTTTTTTTAAAGGAGTGTGTCATGTGTGTAGAGAGGAGTAATTTGTGGTACTCTTTGTACACGTGTACTAAAAACTAAAAACGCCTGATTGTCTGGGCTGCTAAGAGCTCTTTTTTTTTTTTTTTTCAGGTTTCGATTTCTTTTTTACACTGTAAGGTTTTCACACCTCAGGCCTCCACTGCTCTTTAAATTCCTCCTCTCTTTCACACATCTTTTTTTTCTGCACCAGTCAGCTAGCTCTTCCTCTTTCGCAACATCTATACCCCCCTTTCTTTCTCTCTCTCTTTTTCTCCTCCTTTAACTGTCAGTGGAGTCCGGGAAATTGATCTCACTACCAAACACTTCCCTGTAAAGAGGAGGGAAGCTGTAGGCCGTTTCAGGGTGAACTATCCGAAAGAACTCCAGCTTGTCGACGTGGAGGTTACAGATTGACTTCATCTGTGGCAGCTTGGATGCCATCTACAAAAAAGAAAATAGAAAAATGCTTATGAAATATTTTGATCAAAGACATGATTCTATAAAGAGTTTTCATTATCAGGGTCTCAAAGATATTTATGTCCAGCAGGGGGTGCTAGTGAAAAACTGCACGACACTGGCACAATGCTAATTCAACTCTAACTTCTTTACATGTATGGCTCCGCCTACAACACTTTTATTCTCACTGGTATTTCCCTAAAGTAACCTGCTTAACAAATAGTTACATAACATTCCTAGCAAATGAACCGCTTTACATTTCAAACTCGGCCAAGATATTCACAAATAACCCACATTTTTTTCCCAAAGTGATCAAAAATGCTGATGATTACCACCATACATTACAATTAACCAATTCAATTTCAATTACCGTTGAATACTCTGCTGCTGCAGTTTTTCTACCAAACAATAATCTGTACACTGTAAATAACAAATTCTTGTTTTTGCAGTAAAACCGATAAATTTCCCACATTTTCATTATGAAACATCATGAATTTACCAAGACAGAAATTGTAAATTAATTTTATTAACATAATTTTTTTGAAATTATTAATTAACCTTGTCCAGTTTCTCTTGACCGCATCCTCCCATGTGCAGGCTCTGCTGCAGGGCCAAATAAACCTTCTCCTGCAGCTTTTGCACCTGCTGACTCTCTGTTAACCATGGACGATCTTAAAGAGAGAGAGAGAGAGAGAGAGAGAGAGAGAGAGAGAGAGAGAGAGAGAGAGAGGCGTAAAAGAAATAAGCAGAAAGAGAGATGAAGGTGAGAAAGGTGCAGGAATGTACGGTTTATGTGTATTTTGCTTTTGCGTTTTGATTTTGTTATTACATATTGATAACATGATGCAGTAATACAGTATGTTTAATACCTTATAAAAATTGATCCAAACCAAAATATGCTATTTTTATTTTAATTACCCCTAGCAACAATATGTATAAATGTCTAACATTTTACTGTGCTGTCACTAAGAATTTAGGCTCTGACAGTTCATCAACCTCAGCTACATCACTCTAATTCATAATTGATCTCAACTAGAGGTTTTATATTTTTATGAATTTTTTTGTTATTTTCTTTCCAAAATAAAAACAAATCTAATTTATCTGTCTGTAATTCTTACTGGGCAGTAACAAAAAGGTGTTTTAAGTGCATCCCATTGGCTATACATTTTGTTTGTCCCTTGAGACGTTTGATTTTTCTTTAGTACAAACAAACTAATAGTGCACATGTATTATTCCTATTTTGTTACATCCCTAATTACTTGTTTGTAGCTTACCAGGTGATAGCAAGATGGCGGCACTGAACAGGGCCATCTCTTCCTCACTCAGCTGCAGGCGACACAGACTCTTGGCCAACTCGAAGATGGCATTTACTAGGTCGTCACAGCCTACACACACGAACACACACACACACACACACACACACACTCCAAATTATTAGCCCACACACAAAACCGTAAAACTTAAACAGTTTATAAGGCTACAGTGTGTACACATTAGCATTGCTCCAAATTGGAGCATATATTATCTCTCACACAACAGCATTTTAAAACTAATACATAACTATTAAATCTCAGTGTGAATTATATACAGTAGACGCTGCTTAAAGTCATGTGACATCACATGGGCGAAACGGCAAAAATCCTGCATTAAGACCATGAGACATATCAGCAGGTGACTGCTGGTGATTAAATAATGAATAATGTAGTGATGTCATTGACCCAGTTTCTTTAGAAAATAATGCCAAACACCGGTGTGTGATACATCGAAACATTGCACATAAAAGAGAAAGGGTGTCCGGTGATGATTTTTGTAGTCAATCACCACTCATATTTTCATTCAGAAATAAAAAATGATGTAATGTGAATAAAAACAAATTCTCACTCACGCTGAGAATCGTCATTATTGAGCATCAACAGCCACATTACCGATGCGCTGTTCTATCTACACTAAAGGTATGTGATCACCAAAGACAAAAAAAATATCTTTAAGAAAAAAAGTGATTGATTTGATTTCTGAGCGACAGCAACCATTAGTGACTATAAATGGGTGTGTCCAGCAATGCAACAAAGCTTTAACTTTATGCAAATATGGAGCAATTTGAAAGACTACCAATAAGTAAAATCCATCTCCTAATTTGATGAATGTTGGTTGAGTGACATTGTGGTACAATAAAAAATGCTGCATGTCTGAATAACGCATTAGTCTATATACTTCCTTTTTTTTAAGATGGGGTTCTTGCTCATAGCAAAGAAGTAGGGTTTAAAGTAGGGTTTTTTTGGCGTTCTGGATCACACATTGGGATACATTTAAAAAAATAAAACTAATAGGAACAAAATAATTTAATTTTTATATGAATTTATTCATATCTATTGCTATACAACTAAAATGTAATTGAATTAAAAAGAATTCAACAAAAGATTTTAGACCTCTTTAAGTAAATGGATCGTTTGTTACCAAAATTGTTGTACATGGTAATCACATATACTCTGCACACGTAATGGATCTGGATTAAGTAGTTAAATACTGGAGTACTCCATTAACACCATTAACATCACATCAAATACTATCAATATCACAAGCACAAGTACCTATTGCTGGAGTTAGAATGAATAAATACAGAACAAGCTCCTATGATTCCCGGCGAATGCAGACACTCACCTAGCGCTTTAAAGAGCTGAGGGCTGGCAAACTTGCCGTCGAAAAACATCGTGTTGTTGGTGGAGTTGTACGCGCGGCACATGCGGATCAGCAGAACCTCTAAGCAGCCTGCAAGCGTCCACATTGAGACAGAAAGCCAAAGAGATAGAGAAGAGGAAAAGAGGGAAAAGAAGGAGACATGCTCCAACCATGCCAAAAAAGCAGGCAAATAAAAAATAAAAATAATAATAATAAAGATTTTTCCAGATAAGTTTAGATTTTTGGTATTTATTAAATGTTATATTTGAAGTTAATGTAAAGGTATAATAAATACACAAAGAAAGAATAGGGAAATAATGGTAACGTGTAATAATGTGAGATAGAATTGGGTAAAAAAACATTATTCATTTAATAGTTATATATAGAGAAATAGAAAGTTGGAGACAAAAAAACAAGAAAGGAAGAAATGTTAGCAAACAAAACATTTTTAAGGGTTGTAACAACGAAACAAAGAACTCTCTTTGGATTTCTTCAAACTTGTGCATATGTTACCACGAGCTGACTAATGTGCTTTATATCACAGTGCTCCTGAATTCTCACTTCTGATTGGACAATGTGGTGTTGACAGTGCTTTATTTCACAGCGCTCCTGAATTCTCACTTCTGATTGGACAAATCATTTTATAGTGGATTCTACAGATTTAGGTTTTATATTTAAATTGACAAGTAAAACACAAGGTCCATTTACCTTTACAGCATTCTGGCAGATGACTTTATCTAAAGCGACTTACAATTATCTTAACCGCTGAACTACTACTTCCCCCACATTTGTGAACTACTACTAACCCCGAGTCTCCAGTGTCAGCACTTGTAATGGTCAGATCTTTATTTCTTCAGAAACAGGAATTCTTGAGGTTTTATTTTGCCTAATTTACTTTAAATTAGATAAAAACAGAGGCTAATATCGTTACACTGTGAACAATAGCAGGAACTAACTTCTTCAACTTTTAAAGCAACTACAAACAGATAAGAACTATGATGTTGCACTTTTTTATTTAATAAACAATTGACTTTGAGCGATGTAAAAGTGCTGTATGTATAAGAAGGATTTAAAGACCTCGAGACGAGCTGTCATGATTACATCACCCTGTTGTTGTGTATTTATCTACAGCAACATGGCACCTGCATATTATTTATCGTATATATGATATTCTATGTAAATTTAAAATTCATTTTTTAAATGTGTTAATTAGCCTCCCTTCTTTGCTTATATAACTTACCAGGTCTTACACTTATCAACAAGTTTATATATTTTAATTGAATTCCCAAATCTGTAAACTGTACATGTATGTAATGGAAGTCCAGGGCTGCTTAACATACCATGTTTTATAGCACTGACCTGCTTTAAGGAGGATAATCTGATCGTTTTGGCAGAGGTCCATGAAGCCGCTGATTCGCTTGGCAAACTCCACCACATACTGGATGGCGTTGGTGATGTGCACGGCGCACTGCTGCCACATCCACTCAGCAGACTGCACAAGAAATGATCAATGTGTTAATCAGACAATCAATACTGTGTCAGGTCATGAGTGTGCACTCCAAAGATCAAGCGTACACACGTCAGGAAATTAAGCCCTTTGTCAATGCTTGTCTGGTGATGAGGATTAAAAAATTGTCAATCGAAGCATAATTAATAGATACAAATCATCAAAGTATAGACTTATCTCTATCTAGCCTGCATAGACATGTGTTCATCTACTTAAACATCCATGCATAGACACTTTTGGGGGAAGTAAAGCTAAAGCTCTTTAAAAAAAAAAAAATCACTAGAAGCTGCTGGATGATGTCATAGACTAATTTGGATATCCAATCATGTGAGATTCTTACAGCCCCATTTGCTGTAATAATAACCTCCAATCTACTGGGCAGATATTCCACTAGATTTTAGTGTGCATGTGGAAATGTGTGCTCATTCCACCACAGGGGACATTACTAAAGGTACTGATGCTTGGCGAAAAGTTCTGGGGTGCAGTCAATGTTCTAATTCATCCCAAAAGTGTTCAATAGGGCATTGTCGTGCTGGTCTCCTAGTTTTAAAGAAAATGCAATGCTACCTCACCCAAAGACATCCTATACAATTCTATACAATACAAAAAAAAAATCATCAAGGCTTATTATTTGCCTAGATGCTTAATTTAGTCCATTAAACTACACACAGAGGACTGTGTTTCCCCACGGACCATTATTACTGACGCACAATCCACTAAACACTGGATCGCTCTGAAGTGAGCACAGAAGATGCTGCAGGATGAAAAATGGAGGAACAGTCATTATGGTCTGTCTAAAGTGTGCCAAGATTTGTGACTCAAGTTAGCAAATTTAGTACCAAATTTGCAGAAACATTGTAATTATCTGTCTGTCCGTCCTTTGACCCCATTATGACACTACCAATGATCAAATATGAAAACCCAAAATTATCATAGAACATGTCAGAGTTTGTCAGTACAACTTAATAAGAAAAGCAAAAAGAAAGAATCCCACAGTAGTGTTACATGTACACAAGACTGGGCCTATGGTTAAGTCCTAGCTAATACAGGGATTATACATAAATCTGCTTCTATAATACTCACTTCTGGGTCAAAGGTCAATGAAAACAGTGCTTAGATAGGGACATAATATTATTTCTGTACTACTGTCTCATGTATGGACTTACTTATCTAGTAAATTTGCTTGACTATTCATCTAAAAAGGAAATCAGTGTTATTGTCAAGCTGAATAATGGCTGATTGTTGTGTGTACCTTGAGCTGGAAGGAGCGAGTCTCCTCAGGTGAATACAGGTTAAAAGTGAGTCGCTTGAGCTCCTCTGTGCTGTACTGACACGTCTCTAAATGCGACTTCACCACATTCTGAGTGATCCGCTCTGCACACAAAGATCGATACGTTAGTGTTACATCATTTGAGAATTTTGCATGATATACATAAAATCTATTTCAAAGAACACACTGTGATACTGTAGCTATTGTTAAAAACAAAAAAGTTTTTGTGGGATTTTTTTGTTAGAAATGTATTAGTATATGTTTATAAAAGAAACATTTTGAAATATAATGTTCATGAGCATTCATTTACGTTTATGTTCATATTACAATCCTGTATTAGTAATTTTAAATGTAAGGTTGTCATGTAGGAACTTTTGTAAAATATGTACAAAAAAAGAGAGAAAAAGAGAAACTGAGAGGAAGTAAATATAAAGAAGAAAAAGATTAATGGAGGGTTTTTTTTTTCTAACTGAACTGGTAAAATTAATGATACAAGTGTTTTTGTTTTTACATATCGAATATGTGTGTGCTTCATTATTTTATACTCTGGTGTGCAATTTAACTAGCTAAGACTAGCCACATGTGAGATAGATAGCTAGTGTTAGCAGGCAAGTTGCATCTATCAGCCTGGACCTGAATTATTTTGTTTAACCATTTTTGCTTTTTTTTGTGGCAATAACAAGTAACTGTATATTAGACCAAAGTTTTTTTGAGTTGTTTTATATGTTGGGAAGCGGGCTACTACACAAGACAAACAGAGAACAGCAGAAAATTACATTACATGGACAAAACATGTAGATATCTGACCCATATATGCTTTTTTTTTAACATCCAATTCAACCTTTATTTCCCATTTGTTTTGTGCTGTTATAATCACCTTCAATTTCACTAGGTTTTGTGCTTGTGATTTGTATTTGTATACACACACACACACACGCGCACTATATGGACAAACGTATTGGGACACCTGACCTTTACTGCCATATCTGGTTCTTCTCCAAACTGTAAACACAAAGCTGGAGGCACACAATTGTATGGGATGTATTTGGATACGGTATAATACAATTTCACATTCACTTGAACTTTGAAACCCAAACTTGTAGCATTACAATGCCACTGTGCACAAAGGCGAACTCCAAGAAGATATGGTTTACATGGTTTCGAGGCCAAGATCTTGAGAGGCCTGCTATAGAGCTCTGATCTCAACCCTACTGAACACCTTTGGGATGAACTAGAATGCTGACTGCACCCCAGGCCTCCTTATCTACATCAGTTCCTGACTTTACTAGCACCCTTGTGGCTAATGAACACAAATGTTTACAGGCACACTTCAAAATTTAGTGGATTTATATGAGCAAATTGGGACTAAATGTGGAATGCAATGCTCAAAAATCACATAACATGACTTAAGACAAGTGTCCACAAACCTTTGGCAATATAGTGTATGTGAAATGTACAGGAATTTCAAATGCAGGAACTTGTTCAGAAACTCTTATTGTCATTGAAAAATGTCACCCTTGCTTTAGTCTTGCAGTAATTACTTTCAGCGTGAACCCAACTATACTTGATATAGCTGACCTTTTAAACCAAATGACATGCAGTTTGCATCCCAGTCGCTGCTAATTAGGGCTACATCTACATTAGTTCGGATACGATCACCACACCAAAACATCTGATAATGCTTGAAACCCTAAGATGTGGCTTCAAGTTTGTATATTTTTATCCCTTGATGATAAACTGATGTAATTGCAAGAGAACGTTCCATCATTTTTTTTTTAATCTGGAGGTTGTACAACGTGACATAAATCCTGAACAATGCTATCAAACTGGACAGCGGTTAAAAAAAACAACAACTGCATTACAAAATCATCCAGTTTATTTTGAGTTTGAATCTGTCACATGACCATATCTTATGACAGAAAAGGGAATTTTATTTAATTCTAAATATCGTAATTTTCTCAGTCCACACTAAAATGTGAAAACGACATTTTCTAATTCATCCAGTTTGGATAGTGTTTTTGAAAAGCCCAGGTTTCGCTGGACTGAAAATGCTGTCTGTACGTTGATAGAAAACTGAAAATGTATTATTGGTATTATTGTATTATAATATTTTTTATAATTAAATGTTGAATTTATATATAATTTCTATATTCTTCAGATTTATCCGCATTGATGTAGACATAGCCCAGGAAATCGTTTAGGACCAGAGTAGTACTTATTAAAGACAGTTCTGAGAATCTGTAATCTATAATACCAAAAACTTGCCAAACACTCACCTATATCAAGCAGAGAGCAGTCATCTGATAGCGCCCCCAGCAGAGTGTGAGTAAGCAGACTGGGCTCAGGCAGCAGCTGGTATTCATGCTTCACCCGGCCTGCTTCCATCACATCCAGTATACTCGACTCTGGAGAGCTCTGATTGGATGAGCTGCTGCTCACTGCACTTCCTGTACCACTACTAGCCTCGCCTTCTAACAGCTCGAGAGCACAGTATTCCGCTGCTTCCCCTGGCGTGAGTGGCAAGTCAAAAAGCAAGCCGTCGGGCAGTGTTGTAATGTCGTCTAGATCGCTGAGGGTAGTGTTGGAGCCTGTGCTACTGTAGGAGCGGCTGTGTCCACCGTCCACACCTGCCTCCTCAGGCTCACGTGCCAGCTGCTGGTGTCGCTGTACCTCCGCGTACAGACTGTCACGCTGCTTTTTAGACATGCGGCCAAACTTCACCGCTATGGGACAACATACGTGAATTAAATATGGGTTTATTTAAAAACTATAGCAAGGAACTATTTATTGTAAGTTATTCTTCCAGATATTAGCATTAAACTATACAAGAGTGGGAAAAGAGACAATAAGAATGAAAGCTTTTGGATTACAACTTCATACAGTAGAGGTATTTATCAAATGGACAGGGGTTAATTTGTTAATTTAGAAAAAAAACAACTTTAATTAAGCTTAAAGTGCCATAGGACTAAACTTCCAAAGGATGTGCAGCTGCCAGTTGGTGGAAAGCACAGAATTCTGTTCAATTCAATTTCATCTGTATAAGAGAAAGACGAGGGCAACGTCTTACCATCCCGGCTCATGCCGAGTGCCAAACACTTCTGGAGGCGACAGTGCTGGCAGCGGTTGCGGTTGGTGCGATCGATCAGGCAGTTCCTCTGCCGAGAGCAAGAGTACATAGCATTGTTCTGCTGGCTGCGGCGGAAAAATCCCTGTACACAATAAAAAAGGGAACCATTATGACTATGCATGACGCTATGCATTATGCGATGAATGTTGCGTTGTTTATATGTTAATATTTAGAAGTATATAAACATATAAACTTTAATGAGCACTCTATTATTAAGCCCACACTAATGCTGAACTTTCCTGCCTGGACTGTTGGCACCAGACAGGTAGGGTCTCTGGATCGGCTATCAGCTATAGATTTCAGTTTGGGTGTTTACTGCAGCCTCAGCGTTCAGTTCTTGGCTGACAAAAGTGGAACCTGATGTAGTCTTCTGCTGTTGTAGCTCATCTGCCTCAAGGCTTGATTTGTTGTGCATTCTGAGCTGTTTCTTATTTTTTCTGTATATTATTCTCAGTGTTTATCATCAAGTTCGTCTTGCCTTTGTGTCAGTACGAACCAGTCTAACCATTCTCTTTTGAACTCTCTCATAAACAAGGTGTTTCTGCCTGCAGAACTTGATGTTATTTCTTTTCATTTGAATAAACTCTAAAAACTGTTTTATGTGAGATTCCCAGGAGATCATAAGTTATAGAAAAACTCAAGTCAGCCCTCCTTGCAACAACAATCATGCCAGGCAAAAATCAAATTTTTTGATCTATTCTAATGCTTTATGTGAGCATTACCTGAAGCTGCTTTTCTGTATCCGAACGATTTTATGCAGTGCACTGCTGACACGTTTGGCTAAGTGGATACTTCTGTGAATAAATATGTATGCAGAAATTCCTAATATAATACTTTGCTCTATGATTGCACAAGAAAATACGCCCTAGCTTGAGTGCTAAATAATATTTCCTGTCTTATACAAGCTTCTGTTCTGTGGGCGGTGAATTGAAATTCATGAAAATGATGGGTCTCAAAGGAAGTGCAAAATGAGATGGAAAATAATTTCTACCTTGCAGCCTTCACAGGTGATGACACCATAATGAATCCCAGAGGACTTATCGCCACAGATCTTACACGGAATCACCTCTATTTGAGCTGCAAAAACATAATGAATAGACAGACCAGGATCAGAGTCACACAGGAAGCCACACATACAATACACATAAATAATATGAGTTATATAAATCCGGTACTGTTGTTGAGACCTCTAATGGTACAACATAATGGCTTCATCTCTAAACCCACTCTAACTGTGCATTTGGGCCATTTTGCTAAACAAAATGAAAAGGTCATGAAAAAGAGAGCCATGAACTGCTGATGTAGCTTTTAAATATAAAATGACAAACATTTTTAAAGCTGCTACAATGGCGGAAGACCTTTTAGACAAAAACAAAAGGCCACAATGCATGGTGGTGTCTTTGCACAATTTTCTGACAGTAATCTATTGATGAACAGTAGAGAGTGAAGCAGCAAAGGTTAGCTGTGTAATAGCAGCTCATTAACAGGGCTGTTTTTGTGAAGCTGTTTTTGTAAAGCACATTCAAATGCTGCTATGAACAGCTGGGCCTTGCGATGCATTCACACTTGTGTCTTTGACCAAAGAGCCCTTACCAACTATACAAGTGTAAAAAGGAGTGGGGGGTAAAACTGGAAATGTATTGTTTCCTGGAAGACTGAAAAGTTACAGAGGAAAATATAATTAAAAAAAATCTCATTAAATACATATTGAATCGATCACTGCATTTGTTTAAAACCATTACAAATCGCCATACTGCTCATGCGAATACAAACAAACAAAAGATTTCTGAAGTACAAATACTTCGTTACTGTACTCAAGTAGATTTTTCTGGTATCATCAGTACTTTAATTCATTATTTATTTTTCTGACAAGTTTTTACTTTCACTCATTAAATTTTTGACACAAATATCTGTACTTTCTCCTTCTTACATTTTCAAAACAGGCTCGTTACTTTAGTTTGAATCTATTTGGTTAAATGTCAATATGTTTTTTTCTTCTCATTGCACGTCGTTTTCAGCCCATGAACCTATTTCCTGTCTCCGTGCATTTTTTTCAACCTACTATTGTTGTATCATTTCCTGGCTATCACGCTCCACAGATGTAGGCTAGACTATGAAGCTAACAACAAGCAAGTAGAAGTAAGAAGTATGGATAACGGGGATGAGACAGAGGGAGTCAGCGATGGAAACATGACTGAGAACAGAGACATTCCTGATCACCTGATCATCATCATTACCTTTTCCTGTTTGTGTTCTATATGGTGGTTGTTCAGCCTGGATAAATTCATTCGGTAACAACATTTGAAATTCATTTTGTATTAAAATATTTGCATGATGATGTGTGGTCCAGTTACAAGCATTACACTAAAACAGGTAGTAGTAATGGCTACTTTTTACTTAAGTACATGTTAGAGCCAGTAGTCAGTACTTCAACGTTTACCAGATTCTTTTGAAACATGAGTATCTGGACTTTTGCTTGAGTGAAGAATGTGTGTATTGCTAATCATTGTTGAATTATGGAATGGTATCCATGTTGGTTCATTTTTCCTTTCAACATATAACATTCATTTACCCTACACGTATATAATGAGTTAGAATGTTCTCCAAATATGAACAGAAACTTGTGAAGTGGAATGTGATGTAGCTACATGTAATTCATCCAAAACCTACTGTTATTGCCATATGATTAAAATGAATACTGGTCAATCACCTAGTTTGTTGCCTATAAACAAAAGGAGCATGAATGTATCTCTCAACAATGATAAAATTTGTTTCCAAACATTTGATAGGCACTGTATGTGTAATTAAATAACTATTTATTAACTATTCACTTTACTCCTCTTAGCTTCAGTATTTCAGTTGCATGGTTATTGGTGTGTAATTTTGGTTGAGAATAATCCCTCCTACAAAATACCCGGAAAAGCATTTTGTGTAAACATCGAGGGTGCATAAAAAAACTTGAGGTTTGACTCATGTGTATTTTTCTTTGATTATGTCTTATTTTTTATGCATCAGAAAAAAAAAATTCAATGCTCTTGCTGAGCAATTTCTAAATCATACTGGAACAAATGACTAGGGCGTTTGCAATATACAACATGAAATGGCATAAAATGCCGACATTGTGTCTCTCTCTGGATGCAGACCTATTTTACTGCTTGCACAAAGAACGATCATTACTTCAGAACTTTAATAATCTGAAGTACAATACAGAGGACTGTTTGTCCTCCATTTTCTATTCTTGTCTCTGACACATCAGACGGCTGGAGGCAAATGACCACGACATTGTATTCCGGGGCACGAAGCGGAAAAATCTGTAAAGCCCTGAGCTCCTCGGCCCCTCCCGCTCTGATGCTCACGGTTATATAACCGCCATCTGTGGGCAAATTGCTTTGATTTGTTTCTTCATCTTTTTCACGGATTTAAACCCATCCACATCAACAAACCTTTCCAGGCTGTAACTAGATATCTACAAACATAAAAGCAATTTTCTCCAGCCCAGTGTAATTATCCACAGTCTGCAGAGTCTCTCAAGGTACTCGCTCCAGACACACCAGTTCTGCCCACTTTGTGCTTCCTCTGGCTTATTGGTTTAGGCCAATACAGCCTCATCTGTGATTGGCTGGGCCAAATGTTACTCAGCAGCACTTGGCTGTCAGCCCATGTGTGCTTGATGTCCTACTGACACACTTTCTCATTTAAAAAAGCTGGAGAAAGCCTTGCACACTTCATTTGAATAGGCTTTTCCTATTTAAGGTGGAACCTATCTGCCATCTCAGACCTACTCTTAACCTTCTAATATAGGAAAACTTTTCAAGTATATGGCAAGTATAAAAAAAAAAAAAAAAACAACAACACATTAGACAACAAACATTTTATAAACAAAAAAATAAATAAATCAGATATGCCTAACCTAGGGCAAATTGATTTGACTTGCCATGCCATATATGAGAATCGGGAAAAAAGGGAAAAAAATACAATTTGGAAAAACTTTAGAAAAATAAGTACAAACTTCATGTCTCTCATTAAAGGTCACTGAATAGCTTTAATAGACATTGAACTCTATTGTACAATAAATTGCATTGTGTCTCAAGTTACACTAAACTAGAACTTTGAACATAGTAATGTTCTCTTTTTCTTTTTAATACTTGAAAGGAATGAGAGGAACCAGCGCAACTTTAATTTTAATATTATGATTGGTATTTTGCAACTTTTATTTTCAGCTCACAGCCCGAAGTCAAATTTGAAATTTAGCCCGCAGAGAAATAAATGCACCTCGGATCCAAATAGTTAGCATGGTCTCACAAAGACCAACTAAAACAAAATGACCAGAAAAAAATAATAAAAATAAATAAATAAATAGACTCTATTCAATAAAAGATAAGAAAATTGTGCAGTTGTGCAACCTGACTGGGTCACAGGTACTGCCTAGTGCTACAGGTAATGACAAGAAACCTAACAAAACAAGAAACAAACTATATGCAATCTATCAATATTCATTTGTGCACACCTGACCATCAAACTCATATAGTATGTGCTTTCTGAACATCCCTTTCCAAATTAAGTCCCTCTTTGCTATTATAATTATATATACACTTCTGGGAAACTTAACACTAGACACTTTTGGTCCATGGCTTTACCAAATTGGTAAAGCTACAGCATACACAGTTATCTTTTTTGTGCTTTCAAAGTTGTGGCAAAAGTTTGCGTTTGCCATAATCAGATGCCCGCAAACATTTGATCTTATTACATACCTGTTTCTGTTCCTCACCTGGCCAAAACTACACAAATTTAGTGTTCTAATGCTTGCTATAAATAAAAACCTGCTGTATTGCTATGCTCAACATGATCAGTCAACACTTACATTTTAAAGAATATTTATCGGGCATCTAAAATTCTTCAGGCTCATAGTGCTAAAACAAAACACAAATGAAAGTGGATGCTTAGTTTTGTTTAAACAATCAGGCAAAGCCTTTAAACTTCATAGATACATCCACAAGCAGCTAGCAGAGAAGCAGTAAAATACATATCGCATGTCATCTCGTAGCATGAGCGAACATTCTAGTAAGATTAGCGTTAGACAGGTTGATTTAAACAAACCTGACGAGGCTGGGGACTGTTTGACGATTGATTACCGATGTACTGCCACTGTTGTTAGTTTTCACAAAGACAATAAAGGAATCAACTAAGAAACTGAAAAACCTCAATGAACAGGTTAATCTGAGATGAATAACCCATTTTAAGATGAGCTAGATACGGCTCGTAATGGAAGGGTTGGTCAACTTTCTCTTAAGTGGCATTGTGTGAAATTGGACAAAATCCAACCGCATTAGCTTTGTACATTTATTAGCTATGTAAATCCTCTGAAGTGACCATTAGGTCTGCTGTAATGTGGGCAGGGTTAGCTGAGTCAAAACGATTATATCTTGTTCAATGTATACAGAGTGACGATTCCACATTGTACACCACACAACCAGAAGTACACCTCAGGAGATGCTGCCCTCTGTTAACAGCAAAAGGTATTGAGGTACTATTGTGGCCTTAAATAAATTCCTCAAGAAATTCAGCAGTTTTAGCCACAGAAATTTCCTAAATGCTAAAATGGAAACAAATCTGCTAGAAATTAAGAACATTTCCTAATATCTGACATACTTGTACAAAGTCTCCAAGCTATTTTTAGTGGTCAGTGGTTTCTGCAGAGCATGGTCTTGCTTACTAGAGGACTATAGCCATTCCAGTAATGCACTGCTAGCTGTCATTTATTTCCCTCTTGCACCTATGGTGCACTCATCCATACCATTATGTATTTGTTTACACGGTCACGTATTCGGTATAGAATCATGTTTGGTCTCCTCTCATGTCCTGTCACTGGTTGTCTCCCATATGTTTCAGATTACTTTTACTCTAAATATATATATAACCCTTATATTTTTGTTTAGTGTAAAGTATATGATTCATTTTTTTTGCTTGCCTGACATTACCAACCTGTTATTGCTGCTTTGGTTTGACTTTTTTTGTTGTTGTTACATGCTCTACTTTTGCCTAATACATTGTTTTTTTTTTCAAAAATCAAAAAAGGGCAATCAAGAAAAAAAAACAAGGCTTTGTACATCAGGTGTATATGTTGTGAATAAGTTTAGAGTCTCTTTTCATGTGTTATGTTTGACTGATACAGCTGGTGGCCATGTTTGTATGCTGTGATGCTTGCTTAGAATTAAAGTTGTGGCCTTGAAAAGTCAGGACAACCTGAATTAGTTGGCTAGTTCACAAATCTAACAAGTAACAGTGAAAGTGCAATGGGGCTGAAACAATTCCCTGAGTAATTTGATTACAAAAATTCATAGATTTTCGTTTAGTCATTTTAACAACACAAGGAGCACTTTGTTTTCCACGGACCATTATTACTGATGCACTACCTGCAAAACTCTGGAGCGCTCTAAACAGGTAAGACAGAAGATGCTGCAGAATGAAAAGTAGAAGAAACGGCGAGGAAACAGTGAGGGACGAGGAAAAGATTTAGACAGATGGTTTCCAAAGTTTGGGATAATTTCAAACTAAAACATTAAGAAAACACTGTACAGTGTGTTTATCGGTTTTTGAAGTAACTGAAACTGATTTTTATATTTTTATTTATATACAGTTACAAAAGTCCCTCTGCAGTCGTCGTATAAAGTAGGCAGTGGCGCACGTTTTTAAAGCTGCCGAAAAATACTTGGATTTAGTTTGTGAAAAATGTACTTTTGCACTTTTAGAATCTGGTCCCTTTTAGAGTTCTTGAGACACTACATTGCTGCTTGCTGCTACACTACACAATAGCTGAGAGATAACAGCTTGCACTAGTTGTTTCACACAACACTGTTCTGTTGTTGGTTGTTGTATTTATTTTAATACTAACTCACACTCTTGTGTAGCTGCACCTTATATAGTGTACTGTAATAGTGCTTCGTGTATCACTGCACTATGGCCCTGAAGCAACCACATTTCCTTTCAATGTATACAAAATATAGTGGAATGACATTTAAAACCCACTTGACATGATGAACCAAGCTTAAGACATCTTCAGATTTGTGAAACGGCATATTATATTTGAACTGGCCATCATAAAATGGGCAAATTGTGATGAAAGACAGAAGCAAGTGTCAGTAACAATACATTAGGCTTTTGTTTTCAATGCTGAACTGGTACTATGAGAAACCATTTCTCACACTGTTATACCACCACCAGCCTGAACTGTTGACACAAGGTGTGTTGGGTCAAAGAATTCATGCTGGTGATGACAAATTCTGAACCTACAATCTACATAAATCAAGAGTCATTAGACCAGATGATGTTTCTCCATCTTTAATTGTTTCTCCATCCACCTCAGGGGTTGACATTCTGAGATGCTTCTTTGTTCACTATAAAGTATAAAAGAGTTGTAAAGAATGCTAATTTTTGTCACCTCAAACCATTCTGGTTCTTCTCCTTTGATCTCTCATCAACAAGGCGTTTCCACCTCAAGTGTATTTTGGCACAGCTTTGTGTAAACTCAGACTGCTGTGTGTGAAAATACCAGGAGCTCAGAAGTTTCTAAAGAATACAAAGCAACCTAACCATGTCACTAAGGTCACATTTTGTTTGAATTCTATTGTTTAATTTAACCTTTAAAGCTATTGCATTGGTTCAAGCTGCTGCTAAATGTTTGCCTGTTTGTTTGAGCAATCAATCCTCTCTCTCTCTCTCTCTCTCTCTCTCTCTTTCTCACACTCTCATATATATATATATATATATATATATATATATATATATATATATATATATATATATATATATATATATATATATATATATATATATATATATATATGTGTGTGTGTGTGTGTGTGTGTGTGTGAGTATTTTTTATTTATTTATTTTTACACAATGGGGTCATCGTAACGTATCTTGTATTATATCGCAAGTAGAGGACTACCGGTATATATATCACATTTTTTTTCAGAAAAATTACTGACCATTAATTAGCATGCTACTTCCTTTTTAAGACCACCTCTCAGTGACAGTATCTATGTACACCATCCTTAAAATATCCTAAATAACACCAGAGTTTGGGATAGTGAGAGTACACCAGGAGCATCTCTAATAGGAATGCAACAACTAATCGATAAAATCAATAAAAATCAATAATGAAATTTGTTGTCAACCAATGACGCCATCAATTAGTTGGGCTTTCAGACCAGTGAATACAAACGGTACCACTGGCTTACAGCCTCTAAAGAGCAGTGCAAATTATGAGTATGCATCTCGTGAGTAGGTTGTATTTTATTTACAATTTTTAAAGTTTTTGTCATGTTATTAGACAAATATTGATTTTGAACTGCTCCAGATGATGTAGGTGCACAGTTGCGGTTATAGTGTAGAGGTTTGAAGTTGTTTTAACTGGGTTTCTTGCTTTAGTTTCACATGTGAAATTCCTCTCTCTCTGTAATGCCACGCATTGTTATATTGCGTTTTTTTTTGCCCAGATTCAATGGAAAATTCAAACTGCAAAGTGTTATTAAACAAACAGGTTTTGATTTATTGAGGCTTTATCTGATACACTGACTTATTTATCTGATCTACTGAGAATGAAAGTATTTTATTTACTTCATTGCACGTAAAATTTTAACCTGAACGTAAATGCAATATGGCATTAATTCTTGTAGCCGATACGGTCGGTGCTGTGCATATGAATATTTATTTTCCCCAGGGAAGATTATTGTTATTCTATTGTTGTTTCTTGTCATAACAGAAAAAAATTAACACATAGTTAAAATGATATTTCCAGACATAACAATTATCACAGAACACCACAATAATGGAAGAGGCAACTGCTATGTGAATTCTGTGCATACTTTTAAAGCTTATACAAACCACTTCCATGCTTCTATCACTGAACTTTTTGGTTAAAGAGAACATCTGCATTCAATGATGCTAATATTGTGAGAGTTGGGAAACACAAACAACAGTCAGTAACAACCTCCACAAATCATAGTGAAGGAATACCAATCACTCATCTATTCAAAGATGCAAATCGCTCATCCACATAAATAATTGGAAGGCCAGATTGTCATTTGCAAAGAAAAAAAGCCACACTGGATTAACCTCGTTCAAAGTGATGGAATGAACAAAGTGTGAAGAAAAAAAGGAATGGCTCATGATCCAAAACATTTGAGCTCATCAGTCAGTCACAGGGAATGTAGTGTCTTAGAGTGGGCCAGCATGGCTGTTTCAGGAACTGACCCACTAATGTTTATTGATGCTGGAACTCATGATAGTAGAAACAATCAACCAATCATGCAATCACAGACTTGGACATTTCTCAAAACTGAAATATAATATGACCTTTTATAAATATCAAACTGATAACCCTATATAGAATATCCAGGAAAGTACCTGCACATTATATCCTGTAATCTATTGTAACTATACTTATGAGATTACAGCATTAACTGGAAATGTTTGTGTTGTTCTTACTATTCTGTTACTACTACAGAGAAAATCTGTTCCCATTACTGCAGAACTGTCAAAAGCAGTTTGTGCGATAATTACCTAAATCTGTTCTCCTCGTTTTAAACGTATTCAACAGCTGTGATTCTTACATTACAATGAAGAGTACAAAAATAAATGTACTCAATGTACAAGTTACAAACTGTATGTATTTTTATATAATGTAAGACAAACACAGATGATGAATATGAGATGATAGAACAGAATTTCAGCTTTCAATTCCTGATATTTAAATACAGGTGTTCTCCAGGTGTGCCCTGTTGATTGTTTAAACATTTAATAGTTCTAGAAGTTTACTCTTGTTTTGAGACCTGGGCTTCACCTCTGAAAGTTGTATTTGTTTTAATTGTTTTTTTTTTTAAGATAATCATCATGAAGGCCAGAGAGCTATCAATTGGAGAAAAGCAAGTCATTTTAAGAACAAAGGGCAAATCAATAAGAAACAACAATGCTAGAAACAATGTCAGAGCTGTGAAGAAAAACACAAAAACAGACAGCGAAATCACCAACAACTTCAACAAATCAGGAGTCACAATCCACCATTCAAAGAAGACTTCAACAGAAGAAATATCGAGGTCATACCACAGAATGCAACCACTCATCCACATTAAGAAACTGAAGGCCGGATCGTTATTTGCAAAAAAATAAAGAGATGAGCAACCTGGGTTAACCTGTTTTCAAAGTGTGGAGAAAAAAAGGAATGACTCATGATCCAAAATATTTAAGCTCATCAGTAGTGTCATGGCTTGAGGCTGCATGGTAGTGATATACCAAAGTTCCCATGTTCCAAATTGTTTAGACCATAACCTTTTAGCAAATAAATGCTAAAAATGTGTTACAGATACTTCTGAAGAATATATCTGCAAGTCGATTGGATATCAAGTCAAGTCAAGTGGCTTTTATTGTTCATTTCTACTAAACACAGTGGTACACAGTACACAGTAAAAAACGAGACTCCAGAACCGTAGTGCTACACTAAACAACATAGGGCTACAACACAACGCAAAGCTACGTAAAGTGCCTCAAAAACCAGCACATTCATTAAAAAGTAAAGAGCATTTAAAAATTGTGCTATGGGAAACACAATTCAACAGATTTTACATCAAACGTTGTTGAACACTACACAGCCTGACTGGAAAATGCTAGTTATGCCATATTATGCACCACACCTAAAAATATTTCTGAAGCATTGTTTTTCCTGATAGAGCATAACTAAAATAGTGCCACCATTTCCTTATATAAAGACATAACATATCTGAATAAATGGCATCATCACACCCATTTACTCAACTCCTTATTTGAATAATATTATTTCAAACTATGCAGTATAAGTATGCATTAAAGAACATGTGAAAAAACTAGATTATTTACTTAAACAAAAGCATTTGTCATTTTAAAATCCCTAAAGTACATCTAAAACAGCCAGAATGACATTACTAAGCATTGTTCCACAAGCAATTGCATGTTTTTTTGTGATTTGTAATGGCTAAAAACAACAAACAAGACATGTTCACAATGGTCTGTGATTGAAATTAGGCATTAATATGATTAAATCATGAACACATTTTGCTGAAGTTTCATGACTGCTGGAATCTGGCTACTATGTAACTATGTGTGTAATCTTTGCTTTGGTATCCAGTCATTGCTTTTAGACAACAGAAACACCAGTAGACAACAATGTTTGCCTCATAAGGGGCACTAAGGGTTATAAAATTGCCCCATATTCCTTGCTTGTTGTGAAATCATATGCCGCAATTATCAGACCTAATGACACCTGAAGGTTTCTTCACCTCTATAGATACAACACTTTATGCAAGAAAGCTGTTTAACTGAAAGTGGCATTCGGCTTTTATCGTCTGGATCAGAGTTCATTGGTCATGTGATCAGCATCTTATTAAAAGTTTCATTGCTTGAATTCATGTCCTGCTTATTTAACTTTAATTACATATATCTTTTATTTATTCATACAGTTTTCTGGTCAAAACTACTGTGTTTCCTGAAGCATGTGCTCTTGAATTTAACAACAAAATCAAAAACAGAACAAAAACTTAAATCAGGTAAACAATGAACTCCTTTGTTTTTGTCAATCCATATGAGATTCATGATTAGATAAGATAAGATAAAATGAAATGAAAGCCAAAATATATGCAGTGTCTGCTTTGCACTACATTTTGAAATGTGGAATCTCTTTCAGCTTCTAGAGACTCTCACTTTGTGTGCAGTTCTATTAGTGTTCTGGAACAGGATTGAGGGGGAAAAAAAAAACATTTACTGTTGGTGTGTGGTCAGGTGTCCACATACTTTTAATTATATAGTATACACTGTATGTGTTTATCACACACATAGAACCCTGAGAATCAACACACTTCAACCTGGGCTGTGATTGGGGCTGTAATGATTCCTTGAGTAACTCGATTACACAGATTCACTGGAGCAAATTAATGTATTAATTTGCAGCAATTAAAATTAATAATTAAAATGTATAATTAATGAATATGCTTTGTTTAGTCCATTTAACAACACACAGAGCACTGTGTTTCCCACAGATCATAATTACTGACGCACCACCCGCTAAACTCTGGAGCGCACTGGACAGGTAATTCAGAAGACGCTGCAGAATGAAAATAGAGGAACGGAGAGAAAGCTGAGGGGCAAAGAGAAGATTCAGACCAAAGGAAATGCCAGACAGTTTCCGAAGTTTGGGATTATTTTAAACTAAAACATGAGGAAAACCACGTACAGTGCAGTTAACATTTTTTTAAATATTTTAAAACTGATTTTTATATTTGTATTTATATACAGTGCGTTTAAAAGTCCCCTCTGCAGTGACGGCATAGAGTAGAGGTAGTAGTAGTGGATTGCGTTTTTAAAGCTGGCAATAAATACACCGGTTTAGTGCATGGTAAATTTCAAACAGCTTTTCCTGAGACAAGAATAACACATCGCGATACTGTGCGATATTTAATGAATAAATTATGAGAATAATTATGAGTCTGATTAAACTAATAGTTTTTCATAACACAACTTTATTTGTATTTTGTTGTCATATGGCTATTAAATGCATTAAATGCGTCTAGTTTTCACCGATATTCTTTTATGCATTTACAGCGCTACAAATGTGAATCTTTCTAAAAAGAAAAACAAATCACTTGTTCATTTTATAAGACCTGTCTTATTTTCTCTCTCTAATTTAATATTGCTCTTTAATAAAGAAAAAGTACTTCTTACTTGATTATTCGATAGAACAATCGTTAGAATACTAGATTAGTAAAATAATCAATAGTAGCAGCCCTAGCGGTGATTAAAGGAAAATCACCAAAGGCCATAACTGCAATTATTTAATAACACATACATTCAGATTTCTCCCTGTGTTCAATTAATACAATTATAAATGGGCCCGTGACTGTGCAAATCCTGAACACCAAGCAGCTAATAAGGCATGTTATATCTGCTTTCCTTCCATTTGCATTTTACTTTTTTTTTTTCATAAAAGAAAAAAAAATTATATAGCAAGGTTATGCCGCCCTTCTGTTCAAGGCATTATTAGGGACAAAGCAACCAGATTTGTCCTGTACAACCTACAAATTATTTATCATTTTTTAATTATTTATTAATAATCACCATAATCACAAGGAAAGACGGTTTAAAAAAAAAAAGGTAAAATAAGGCACTTTGATATGATATGTCTTGATATAGCAGCCTCCGGTATCCTTTTTAAAATATTAAATTACAAGAAACACAATACAAGGAAGTGGAGCGTCAAAATCCATGTTAATTACCAAACGCACTCGGGCAGTAAAACAGGATATCGCAGCGGTAACGTGGCATTTAAAATGTGCCAAATTTTGAAAGAGATTTTTTTTTTTAAGTTAACAATGCCCCAACAACTACAACCTTGGTAACACACTACATTTAGAGCCCAAAATACAATATTTCCACAAAAAAAAAAAACATAATAAAAAAACCACAAAAACATAGATATGTGGAAATTTCTTTTTGACTCATTGTAAAAAAACAAACAAAAAAAAACAGCTGTCTTTATATATTTAATCATATAATTAAAAGCTAAATTAAATCCTCTTTCAAATCTACTTACAAGTACAAATGCTTAAATAAAAAAAGCCACTGTTCTCAGCTTGACATATTTTACACAAAATCCTTGAAAATGAAACAGATCTTGTTTAAAACCACAGTGCTTGTGTCGCAAAACCAATTCATTCCTGATTTGTCCTTGCTTCCATTTTCGTACATCCTCGTTATGTTTTTAATTAGTTCTCAAAAGATTATTACAAAAGTAGAAATGGTAAATATTACCAGTCTCTTTCATTTAGAATAAATCAATCCCTTCATATTATTTCCTTTTGCTACATGAACTTAAAATGCATTTGTATGACATAATAAAAAAAAAGGTTTTGGACTTTGGATCAGAAGGTCGTGATTTCAAATCGCAGCACTATTAAGCTGTCGGTGCTTGGGCCTTTACCCCTTTAACTGCTCAGTTATATAAATGAGATAACTGTAAGTCGCGCTGGATAAGAACATCTGCCAAATGCCCTAAAATGTATTTTCGAACTTATTGTATGATACACCTTGATCATTTTAACGACCGTGTTATCGTCCATTGTGTTTACATGCATTTTAACATAAGAAAGAATTGTCTCGTCCTATTTATAATAAAAATGCACATTTGGATACTTGCATGCAAGTGTAATGTGTGTAACAAGCACTAGGTTGAAATGTAATCGAATCACATTGTGGATAAAATAACATGGAAGGTTCAAACAATGCACTAGCACTGTTTTTAAAAGAAGAAACCAATAAAACCTAAAACCACTAGTTCCAGCATTTGATATAATCCAGTCGTGGTGCAATAATATTATGGACTGACCCACTTTAACAATGTAAACGAACACAAGCAAACTGAACTAGTGGGTTAATTATCTCACCCAAGCGCATGAATGAATGACTCTCCATACTTCTTTGCCAAATGTTTTACATTTAGTACCATTTTTAGAAACACAGTGTTTTTGTAGTCTTACAGAATACATTTTTTTTTCTACATTCCCAATCCCAATGGCTGACTATTCGTAAGAATTAGAATTACTCTTCGTAAAAGTGTAGGTGCATTATTATGCCATTATATTAAAATCATATCAGTATCATTAAAATAAAAATAGCATGGTTTATCACAATTATTTCTGAAAAATATATATTTTAATTTAAAATACTACTTGTCGTGACAGGACTACAGATACTATGCAACTACAACATGTCGGAAAACCGGTGTCAAAGGAATTGAGATATTAATTCAATCTGCAGGCTGTTTATATAGAGTAAATATTCATATGATTTTAAATTCGAACGTCCCAAACCATCTGGAAAATGTGTTTTTCTTCCCTTTTCTGCTGCACCTATCAACAACAACAACGTCGGTCACTGTTACTATTGCTTCAGAGTCACAATAATAATGAAATTGTAGCATTGACATATGTGGTTGTAAAAAAGATCAGAAGGTTGTGCGTGAAATGAAAAAGATGTCTTGCTGATTAAAGGATCGGTATTGTAAATTACATAATAAATGGATGAACAGACATGGAATACTCTGCAATTTTACCAAATTGGATCAGACTTATACCTATCATTAAAAAAAACTAATATTAATAAAATAAAAACAATAACAAATATAGTTTTAAATGCATGTTCTTTAATTCCTGGTCAATTCCGTACACATGGAACGGCTGATTAAACCAAAAAAAATAAATAAATGTGGAAACAGTGCGGAAGTGCTGAAGAACGTTGTAGTTTCGCAAACAAACCGCGTGGCTCTGCACGACTCTGGTGTAGGCCACGCCCCCATCTCCCCAGCCCCGCCCATTGGGCGTCTCCGTGTAATGCGAGCTGACGTAAGTGGGTCAGTGGAACAGCCGGCTCTTTTCTGCGTGTGATGGTAAATTCACTTTTAATCATATCTTCGATAGGATCCTGTGCTTCACTTTTGCTTAATGCCAATACATGAAAGACAACTGGAAGACAGAAGACATCCCATTCCACGTCATAACCCACACACCTTTATTTTCCTTTGAAGTGTCAAATCCAGTGCACCACTCTAGAAATCGCACGTGCTTTGCGACAGTCTACTGGAAACTCACAATTTCCACGTTAGTTGACGTTTGAAAACCAAATTCCCCACGCCTTTCAAAGCGATCTAATGCACACACGGTGTCACCTTGCTAACTCGAAAGTCACCACCGAACAGCAAACAGCTACAGAAGCAGCAATGCACGAATCACGAGTCACTTCCAGTGGACAAGACAAAAAAAATGCATGGTAAATAAGGCTCCTCAAATAATATTAATGGAAAGGAAAATTATTAAAATGTGAGGAAAGATTAGCTTGGAAGCCATTACTACGCACTTTGAAATACCGGCGCTCCAAACATGCGCACTGCACGTGAGGAGACGCGCACATGAACGCGCACATGAACGCGCCTAGAAACAAACAAGCGTCAATTCCAGCTGCGTGAATAGCAACTTATTTTATGCGTTTATACTACAAGGCGACCACAGCACTGAAACTGTGCAAAAAAAAATAAATAAAGAGAGAAAGAAGAAACTGGCTTACCTCTCATTTTTTTTTTTTTTCCTTTCCTCTATAGATTTCTGAAAGTCCACAAGATACCGGAAAATTGAATAAGCTGCAGATCTTCGTAGTTAGCCGACCCGATATAATGTTTCATCTCCGATGCAGAACATCATGCGAAAAGAAAAAATATGTATATATAAAATAAAACCGCATTAAAAACCCGCTCCACTTCTTCGACGTCTCTGGGCGGCTTGCAATAGAAATAACTAAACAGACCACCACGTTGAGTACACGTTTCTGCGTGCTCAGACCTACTGTTGTTGCTGAACGGTGAAAGTGCGTGTGTGTGTGTGTCTCCCTCCCTCTCAGTCCAGCCTGCTAACCTACTTTTCGAACGCGTGGACTCGCACATGATCTCGCACAAGTCCTCACGGGGACGCGCATCCCTGTTCCTGCTTAAGGTGGAACCGCCGGGTCAGCGCGCGCTCGCTTTTCTTGCGCACCCCAAACACACCATTAATAATAATAATAATAATAATAATAATAATAATAATAACAATGATGTGGAGCTTTTTTTTAATTTAATGCAAAAGACGGTATAATTGTGTTAGCTTTCAAGTATTTGTTCTCAGAATATATATTTATTCCAGGATATTGCACTTCCAATGCATTATATCTGACTTTTTACTTCACTGCTTGTAAGAAATACAGCATGCCTACACCTCGAAGTAAATGCATAGCTTGCGTTCAAAGTAACAATAATCTGTGAGTTTGTCTTGATACTGTAGGAACGAAGCACTGAATAGAATTGAAATGCATTCAAAATCGCTTTTGTACTTTTACTCAAGTAGAAGTAAAAAAGAAGCACCTTTGCTAAAGACACATTTAAGCATTTGTACTTCAGATTTGCACATTTACACAAGTGCAGGAATCCTGTTCTACTACGTGCACCATGTTCATGTTAACCATGGCATGCAATTATTATTTTCAGTGCTGTGGCCTATTTAATTGTGTAATAGCCAAGAGACTTTACAAGGAAAAGCAACTTTGAAAAACAGAATAAAAAAAAAGAGCCACCAATCAGGCTTTGAAGGTTTATAACTAGAAATGCATCTTGAAAGACTTGTTTACTTGTGTTCCAGGAAAGCATCAAGGCAGCACTTGTCACCTCTCAGGCATGTGCTGATTTATGTAATGAAAACCAAGTCATGCCACATGCATTTGAGCGAACATGCGACGATGATGACGCATCTATGTCATAACTGGCCACGATGCCAAGAGCAAAATACAGTTGGGGGTTCATGAAGGCAGAAAACAAGATGAGGCAGGAAGAAGTGCGTGTGTGTTTGTTTGCCAACTGGGGTGAGGTCTGGGGGTGTTTGTGGGACACAGTGTTGACGCAAGAATCTCTAACAATCTAGCACATGAAGGCTTTTGTTATAAGTCATGGCATAATTTTAGCTCAGTTTGATTATGTCACCAGCCTGCATTCAATTCTACATTCATTTGAATTCAGTAAATACTTGATTTTGGACAGGGTCACTATGGATCCTAAACCTACACCTGGAGAACACAGCACAAGGAGAAAATAAATATGTAGACCAACCAACCAACCAACCGACAGACCGATAGATAGATAGATAGATAGATAGATAGATAGATAGATAGATAGATAGATAGATAGATAGATAGATAGATAGATAGATAGATAGATAGGTAGGTAGGTAGGTATGGATAGTATATGAATGTCCACAGGCAACAGAAAAGGAGATGCAACACTCACCACTTTGTCAGCAATGATTTCATTAGTCAATGAAAACTCATATTATCACCACTTTACAAGAATGAGCAGCTCTCACTAAAACAGAGCTGTGTTTTAAAATGATCTAAATTATTCAAGTTATTTATCCCCATTAGCTGTGTAAATAAGCTAATCAATTGCAATATAGAAGTATAGTGTTTAAGATGTCACCTAAACTTTTTATCCATTTTCTTTTGTTATTTAATGTCCCCTGCTAAGAAAAATAGCACTATAAAACAATACCAGTGTTGACTAGTTCAAACCAGCTTAATCCAGTAAGCAGATAATGCCGATCTCACAATCCCCGTCCATGCACTTTTCCATGCTACTTACTCTACGCATGCCCTGTAGTTTCAAGTCTTCTTTATTATAAGCACAGTCACTCCAGCACAACACGAATCATCTCCACCCTCACAATTTCAGCGTTTCCATTCTGAGCTTGTATTACTGTTATGAAGAGATTCTCTACATGTTCTACTAGTGTGAGATTTCTCTGAGCTTTCTGGTTTTCTCCACCTTCTTTGCCCCAGTTCTGAATGTGGATGTTAATATGTGCCCTGTGATAAAATGGCATACAATTCCAGG
The DNA here is from genome assembly GCF_014805685.1 of Silurus meridionalis. Taxonomy (NCBI): domain Eukaryota; kingdom Metazoa; phylum Chordata; class Actinopteri; order Siluriformes; family Siluridae; genus Silurus; species Silurus meridionalis. Next base: position 7,464,620 of record NC_060903.1, read on the forward strand.
CTCTCCAGGGTACTGAAAGCTGGGCCACATTTTGAATAGAATTAAAAAGTCACAGACGTATTAAATTAGGATTTCAAACTTGGTGAACGACTCCAGTGTGAGTGTCTGATTACAGTTGAATCAGATTTGGCTTGGATTACACTTCCCATTATTGTTACTGTCCTTATGTGCCCATGCTCAAACCTATTTAACCTGGATTGTCCTGTACCTTGGGTAAATATCACTGGCTCCCAAACAATTGTCACACAGTACAATTTTCTAAATGTTAAAATGTAAGAGTACCTCTTAGTTTCTTAAGCAGGTTAACATTTTTCTGGCAATCCATACTTACACTCAGAAACAAAGGAGGTGAGCTTTTTGTAGCTTCACAAGCTTAATAAGCACTGGATGTGAATACAACCAACAACAATATCACATGTCAGTTTTGCACCCTGCGCAATAAATATTTATCAGTTTTCCCTGGAGACTGCCATGATTTAATATTTAACATGCATATGAAACTTAAGAACGTGCTTCTTTGTGGCTCTTACTTCTGTCTTTTATTTAGGAAAGTCCGTGTTGGTTTGGAATTATCCTGACTGCATAAAAAACAACAAGGCATATAGAAAGCGCAGGTGATGCAATTCTCTGCCATTCTAAGTTATGAAACAGAGAAGAGATTACAGTAAGTAGGTTAGTGGATCAGCAGTGGAAGTGTGATTCCCACCCTCACTCACTGATTGGACCACCAAGCTTTTCATCACTGACTGAATTTTTAAGACTCAAATCAGCCTTACTTAATACTTGCTCAAAAATGACCACTGACTCAGGAACAGTTTCTGGTACAGGAATATTAACATAAAAGGTATCAAATAATGTACAAATAACAAAACATACCACCATTATAGAATAGCCTTTATTTGTTACATCTACATTTCAGCACAGTGAAATTCTTTTCTTCGCATATCCCAACTTCAGAAGCTGGTGTCAGAGCGCAGGGTCAGCCTTGATGCAGCGCCCACTGAGCACAGAGGGTTAAGGGCCTTGCTCAAGGGCACAAGAGTGGCTTGGGATACCAGCACCTTAACCACTGAGCTACCACTAAACTACCACTCCCCACACTGTAAAAAATGATGTGTTGGGTTTACTTAAAATATATATGAACCATTTTTGCATCATACTTTTTAATTAAATTTAACTTAAGTAGGTTTTAAGTAAAAATAGCAAGAAAATATTTGTCCCATAAACTCAAATGTTTGAGTTTACTCAATTTTAATACTTCAAAAAAATATGTAAGACCAATAATATTTGACAATTAATTACAAGCTGTTTCAATTTAAACTTTAAGCTTCTATGTAGCTCATTTAAATTAAAGCAACATAATTATTTATGTTAAAGCAACATAAAATATAACGCTTTAGACCTGAAACTATTAAATGAAATAAAACTGTTAACATTCAGTTATGTGCAACATGCAGTTAACATCCTAGCATCTAAATAAACACCTTAAATTATTTATAATTATAATTATATAATTATTATAATTTTCTTTAGAAATACACACTTCTTATTTGCTAATAAAACAGCACAGATAAGAGTAGACACATTAACATTTTACTTTAACAGTAATTATCAATGAAACTGGATTTTATTTCAAGTTTTACTGCTGAGAAAATAACACTTTCTTGCTCTCAAAAAAGATTGCAATGCAAGATCGCAATATGGCATTTCTATTTTTTCTTTGGCAACCACCTTTAAGTGCAAACTAACAACATAGTGTCTTTCATTTCTGTTGAAAAGAATGCAAAATAACAACACCTTTTAACCATGTCAATGATGCAGCTTTTTTTTACGCTGCATCGTATGCTTTTAAGTAAAAGTTGCATATCAAAATACGTCAATACGTTTAGACAGAAAAAAGCACAGCACAAATTTTAGTGTAGTTTCTATTTATCAATGAATCAACCTAGTGTTTGTCTTCTTCTTCTTCTTCTTCTACTAACAATTACTTTGTATTATGTATAAGAATTTCTATGCTCTTTTTGCTATAAGTAAAACATTTTATTTGAGACATTCAGTCATTAAATGGTAGCTCAATGCAAATGACATTGGGTTTCTGATTGGAAGGTTGTAAGTTCAGATCCCAGCACCATCAAGATACCCCCTTCCTTCATTCTTTTTTTCCCTTCCCTTCTTCTTTCCTTCTTTCCTTCCTTCCTTCCTTCCTTCCTTCCTTCCTTCCTTCCTTCCTTCCTTCCTTCCTTCCTTCCTTCCTTCCTTCCTTCCTTCCTTACTTCTTTCCTTCCTTCCTTCCTTCCTTCCTTCCTTCCTTCCGTCTGTCAGTCTGTCCCTTACTTAAAGTTATTGTATGGTGCATAAGCATTGCATTATTTTTAAATCTTTCTTCTTCTTTTACCTCTTTTTTTCAATGTCCGTCTTTAAATCATCACTATCAACGCACCTCTTTCCTGCACTTGTCCTTGTATCCTTCATACAGCAATATGAGCACTGCTTAGCCTTAAGTAATTCTGTAAACTTTACTCTTCTTGGAATAATTATCCAATCAGAAAGCACCTGTTGTTGTATGGATTAGGTCGAGCCATTATTTTTATTTCAGGTATTTGATATTAGGTGTGTAAGCTTTAGTATCACTGATTCTGGGCAGAGACGGCATATGTGAAGCATCTGATGCTTCAGTAAACAGTAAGACACACTGAGCTGTTGTTATGTGCATGCTGTTACTCTGGGGAATTGAGTGAATTCATCAATACCACAGCATAGCTATGAAGCATGAAAACATTCATCAGGGAGCTAATAAATGAACAAGTCAAGTGCATAAAGCATGACTGTATTAATGAGGATCTAATTTCTTCCCTGTTCTATTATTAGTTCCTTTTACATTGTATATAACATTTTTGTCTAGAATGTCAAAAAAAAAAAAATAGTGTCATGAATTCAAACTGTTAAAAAAATAATAGATTCCCTTTTCTCTTAAATTGTGCTTAATCTCAAATCTTAAGTCTTTTTTTTCTCTCTTCTTGTTTGCTTATTTTTTCTTTCTTCTTTCATGTTTCCCACTGAAAGCCCTGCTGTAACTAAGAGCTACAACCATGACCTTCTAACCCCGGGTCATTCATAACCACTTACTTGCTTAAAAGGTTCAGGGAAAGCAGCCACTTTAAAGATTCAATGACCAATCAATGAATTGCAGCTATTTGTGATGGAATAATAGAACCTTTGAAACCATGCTTCAAGGCCACACCAACTGAAATATACATTGCCGACCGCTGAACTATACATCATTATTATGTTTTTGCTGTCCATAAGTACCATTTGTCTGCATGAGTCTACAGTATACGACATGCTCCGATGACAAATAAAGCAAGCTATACTGCAGAAACAGAGATGTGTGTGAAAAGATACGTTTGTCAGATAGAACAAATTAAATAGGTCACAACACAATGATAAAAAATGAACAAAGCTGAAAACAAGTTGTTAAACAAGTGATGCTGATTGTTAGATTTAAATGTAATTTATTAGATCGAAATTAAATTTATTGGTATAATATATTTTATTTATAATGTCAGCAAAGTAATTTTTGGCCATACAAATCTACTCATGTCTGACACCTTGTCATTGTAACTGGTAGCCAGACCAAGTTTCCAGAATTACAGATATTTCTGTTAAAGATTCATGCTACACAAAGCCTATCACTCAAATTGACTCAAAAACTGAAATTCTGTTACTTCATTATTATTATAATTATTATTATTGTTGTTGTTGTTGTTGTTGTGCCTTTTGCATAAACCTCAGTTCAATTTCACCAACAGAGGTCAATGTCTAACTGTTAGCATCCTATTATTATATATCATTGCAAAGTCTTGCGTTTTGTGTTCTCAGCCATTTTTACCCTGATTACCTTGTCTATGTTTGCCTGATCACTATTTTCAACTATCCCTGTTTGTTTGACAGTTGAGTTTTAAATAATCTATAAAAAAAATGATGCACATGGGTCTTTCTTTACCCATATATCATTTACAGCAAATCATAGTATTGAAACTGCTGTTTTTTCCATATATAATATAATATAATATAATATAATATAATATAATATAATTATAATATAATATAATATAATATAATATAATCACAACCTACTGCAACCATTATAAAAGAAGAAAAGGCACAGTCACATGTATTGTGAGTGAAACATAAACCAGAAGGATACTGAGCTGTTTTCATTTGAATAATGCAATGAAAGACGCACCCTATTTCCCTTTCTTTAGTGAAACTGTACAAACAAATCATGTTTTGGTTACTGAATGTTTTAAAATTACAGTTCAAGGGTGCTTCATTTATATGATTTTGTAAGGTATTACATTTGTAGTGATTGAATGAAAGGCTTTTAACGTGATTGCTCTTTCTCTTACTCTCACTTTCTCTCTCTCTCTCTCTCTCTCTCTCTCTCTCTCTCTCTCTCTCACACACACACACACACACACACACACACACACACACACACACACACACACACACACACTCGTTTCTCAGAATTTCAGATATCCACAGGGATTACGTCTGAATCACACTCCTGCCTGGTGGTGTAATCCTCCTCCCCTTCTCCATTAATCCCTCTCATTTTTCCTCCATTGAAAGCCCTCTAAGCTGAGCTCACTTGGGCCTGGTAATCTGATGTGACCACACAACAGGGTCAGTGTGTCAGAAGAACATATAAAAACACAGATTTAACATAATGCCCTCTCCAGACTCCCTATCATCTATCATTTTTTTTCATTCCTTTTGTTCTCCTCACAAATCACAAAGTTAAATGGCTACATTATTACATTATTAGGTGCTCCCTGTGTGGTTTTGGACAGTGCCATATCTTCCAGTGGAGTAGTCTAGGCTTGCAAATGGCATGTTTTCAAAGTACTTTTTGCTCTCATTATTACCATTACTTAATGCTCATATTACCAGTACTTAATGCTCATATACTGCCAGACCTTTTACAATGGCTAGGTTGGAACCAATGGTTTTATTCAGGTGAGGTGAAAATCGAATGATTCCCACTGCACATGCTTAGGCAATTGTTAGCTTTTTATCATGCCCAAACAAAACTTAATTCTTGGAGAGGTTTTCAATACGAACTACGAAGCTCGTGGTGCCTTTTCTGATATGAGGGAAGAATTACACAGCACACAGAATGGAGCAAAGTTCTTCTTCATTTTATTGCAGGCAACAGACAAATATATATACACATTGGAAAGAAAGCCTGACCAAGTTATTTTATGAAGGATGCTAGTGTAATGAATTCAATATATTTAGTTAACAGTAGCTGATAATGTAGGGCTACTCGTAATAACTCTACAATTTCTATGTTATGAATCCAAATAATGAATATCATGAACATCCAAATGATTATTTGAGATTCTTTTTTTAAATATATTTTTCCATTCTAGCTAGCTAGATTTATCAATTGCTGTAGAACTTCTGAAGGATGAACGTTCAAAATTGCTAGAGATGTTGTTGTGGGTGTTTTAGTAATAGTACAAAGTACAAAGTACAAAGTTGTATAATAAACATTTGTAAAAACTTAACTTTCAGTGACTTCCTCAAAGATGGTCTGCTGTACCTCCTGTATGACTAATTAGATGTTCGTTTAGCTGGGTAGACAATACTAGAGCATTCAAATTAGGCTCCTTCAGGAACAGTTTGACAGGTTTTATGTAAGGTAATGTGACCGAACATTCCACTACAGACAGCTATGCCTCGTTCCTATTTAAAATTCTCGAAGACAGTAGAAACAATTGTGCAAGTTTTGACTGAAATAATATCTGGTGTTTTCTAATATAAAATATTTGCTATTTTCAGAAAGCTAGGCCATGATTAAAATAACCTCCTAAACATATAAAAACTAAATTTATTAGAGGAAATTTAGACATACAGGAAATATTTCAGCCTAGACAAATGGTGCAATAAGACAAGGCTTCACTGATCTCCTGTTTTCTTGATTCCTAACAGATACCTGGATGTGGATTTTCCATGCAGTAGACAAAAAAAATTAAGGCCATAATAAATTCTTTATGCTTCTTCTATGTTTGGTTCCACAGTACCAAGCTTAATATTTAAGACATCAGGCAATGATCATTCTTTGTTTTTACAACCTAAAATGCAGTAAAAATAGTCTTTCATTTCACACACACACACAACACACACACACACACACACAACACACACACACACACATCCTGGAGCCAATGTTGCATTGAACTCCATTTATTACTAGCTCCATGTGACAGCAAACCAATTAGCTCAGGGTGACAATGCAGAGTGTTTCACATTGGGTTTTTCTGTGATGTAGGTACCAAAGCTAAGTACCAAACCACACAAAATCCTACAAAGCTGTACATATTTAAAAAAACAACAACAACAAAAAAAGGTACTACTAAACTACTATTTTTTGTATAATGGTTTCTTAGGAACTGTTCAAGTTACTAAAATAAGTAACACCTTCACTTTCAGTATTATATTATACTATATGCATATAGTAACCAGAAAGTTACAAAGTTACAAAATGTCTGAGCGATGGTAGCGACATTAGTTTCTGAAAGAAAGAAGGTAAGCGCCGCAGGGATGCAGGGAGTATGGCCTGTTGACACAGCGTCTCGTTCCCTCAGGGAACTAGGGCTACATACATAACCTAGAGACATTCCCTTTTAGGAAAACGCTTTGGGAACATGCGTCCAATCGCCATACTGACCAGTCCCTGCCTAGTGTGTCTGAGCACCGCCAGTCTGCAGGACAGAGGAGTCAGGAGTGGCTCTGATGTTGAGGTTGTAAAACCTGACAAAGGTCAAAGGAGTGAACCAGCCTGCAGCATTTTATATGTCCTGTAGGGAAACTCCCGTGGACCAGGCTGCAGAGGCCTCTATAAACTGGGTGGAATGAGCCTTGACTCCGAAACGTGTGGGAAGACCAGAGGACTCATAAGATGAGGTAATGGCATCCAATAGTCATCTGCTAAGAGTCTGCTTATTGGCAGGAAAAACTTTCCTATTCAGGCCATAGCAGACAAACAGCTGCTCCGACTTTCTCCACGGACTTGTCCTGTGGAGATATGTATCCAGTGCTTGCACTGGACACAGTCGATTTTGCTTCTCCTGGTCTGGGGCTAGGAAAGGAGGAGGGCAGAATGCCTGCAGTACAGCAGGTTGTAAGGGAGCTGTAGGCACCTTAGGTACATTCCCAGGTTTAGGGTAGAGAAAGGCACTGACCATGCCAGGGGTAAACTCCAGCAGAGACGGGGCCACAGACAGAGCCTGTAGGTTCCCGACCCTCTTAATGGATGATATCGCCAAAAGAAAGACGGTCTTTACCGACAGGTACCTCGGCCAAAGTCTCGAAGGGGGGCTCAGATAGAGCTGCCAACACAAATCCAAATCCCACACAGGCATATCCAGACGCAATAGTGGACACGTAAACCTTTAGGGTGGATGGAGCCAACCCTGTGGCAAACTGTTCCTGCAAGAACTGAACCAACCGGGCAGTTGCCTGGGTCTAACTGGTAGTGCTCACACCACATAGTGAACAGATGCCATCTGGTGGCATATGACCTCCTCGTGGAGGGAGCTCTGAAATGGAGGATGGTCTCAACTACCTCAGTAGAGAGACCAGCTGCTGGAAACTGTGCCTCCTCAGGGGCCACAGCCATAGCTCTTATAACTCTGGGCGGGTGTGAAGGTGTACAGACATAGCCTCGGTCTGCACCATGGCGTCCAGCCCCAGTGGGGCTGGGTGAGAGAGTGAGAACCAGAGGGGACAGTGCGAAGTCTCCCAAGTTGCAAACATATCCACCTGGGCTCTGTAATAGCTCTGGCATATCTGCTTCACCACCTCAGGGTGGAGCCTCTATTCCCCGGGCCTCGGCCCTTGCGTCTGTTTTCAGATTCAACTGGCCCGGGAGGTAAACTGCTCTCAATGAGAGGAATTTCCCCTGGGACCACAGAAGGATCTGCCACGCCAGCCTGTACAGAGGGCGAGATTGGGGACCCCCCTGATGGTTAATGTATGAGACCACCGATGTGTTGTCTGTATGGACCATCACGTGGCGATCTCTCAGGTCTCGGAGGAAGTGTTTTAGTGCTATGAAGCATGGCCATCATGATCTCTTGGGCGGAGATGGAGGGAGACTCCGGCTGAGGGTAGGCTGTGCCCCTAAGCACATCCTGTGGCGGGGCTAACAACCTGGCCTCCTGTGCCAAGACACCTGATGGGGGACCAGCCTCGACACTGGTTTCTGATCCTCTCAGAACGGCTGGGGCAGTGCCCTGCAGCTGTTTAAGCCTCTGGAGAGGCATAGGGTCCCCTCCATCTGTAGCGATCTCTCAGGTGGAGATGGGGAGAAATCTGTCGGAGGGAGGCTGCACTCCAAGGCACATCCTGTGGTGGAGCTAACAGTCTGGCCTCCTGGTGGAGACTAGAAGGCACGGGCACCGTGCAATGAGGTGTACACCGCCCTCCTAGATGTAGAGTGCTCTGGTTGTCTGGGCTGCTTCACCACTGCCCGTTAGTACGAGGAGAGGACCACCCTGAGGTTGGCTGATTCCTTTAATCTCGGCCTAGAGCGTCGCCCCTACATCGCTTAGCCATTTTGTAGATTCCTGGTTTACACGACGTTACCCGCCGATGACATCACGACTTGCCTATTGGCCGGATTTCACACGTGATTCAGAGCGTGGATAACGCGAGGCATTCCCAAAGCGTTTCGACGCAGCTCAAGTTCCTGAAAGGATCATACAATCTTAAAACTTAAATTTTTATACAATCTTATACAACCTACATATAAATATCTAACTGAATTCACAAGATAAACACAAAGAAGTTTGCTTGTATTCTCCATGCCCATCTGCCCTTTTTGCGCAAATCCATCCCATTGCTGAATCATTTAGCTCAGTGACTAAGGCTCTGAGCATAATGCATGGCATAGGTCAACATAAGCCTGTAGAACAAAAGGTCAAGTGCTTATCATCTCCACATCTCCAGATTTCTATTTTTTCCCATAGATGAGGGGTCAGATCAGGTTTTGTGACACAAGTACAAGAAACAAAAAAGGCTAATACGTTTTCATACAATTCTTTTACTTCATGTTATTATTACTTTATTATTGCTCACATCCTGTTATACTTTAGAAAGTTTATAAAAACACCAAAATTGCACAGTATGGCACAACAAAAAAAAAATGGGGTCATTTTTATAAGCTGGTATTTTCACTTTAAGTGGTTTTAGCACACAGGATGCAAGAACAGATGCTCACAGGACAATGTGTGGCATGTAAAAGGGATGGACAACAATTTCAAGGTGGTGCTGCCATGGAAACGGGAGAATAGACATTCATGGGTGTGTGTATATATGTGTGCGTGTGTGCGTGTGTGTGTGTGTGTGTGTGTGTGTGTGTGTGTGTGTGTGTGTGTGTGTGTGTGTGTGTCATGGCTTAGATGAGTCAGCATCAGATGCCATGTCAGACTGACCTATTTACCTAGAAAGATAAGCAAACAGATAGATAGATAGATAGATAGATAGATAGATAGATAGATAGATAGATAGATAGATAGATAGATAGATAGATAGATAGATAGAAGCACATACACTGAAAAACATCATCTTTCACAACACATTAGGCATCCCTTTCCATTTCTCTTCCTCTCCCCTATAGAGACTGAATTATCTCTTTCTGGCCTGGTGGCCTACTTCTGCTGTCATCCTTACCTCCTCCTATTATTCTCCTCACCATAGGTCAGCCACTCTCTCATTTACTGTCATGCTCCCTACCTCCCCTTTTTGTGTCTATTTGGATGTCCTTTGCCATTTTTGTTTTCTCTTTCTCATAACTCTTTTTTCCTACTATCTGCTTATCTCTTCTACTTCACTCCTCTCTTAGAATGACCTCGCTCTCTGATTCTCTTCAGCATCTCCATCTGCTCTTCTCTCTATCCATGCTTTTTTATTACAAATACAAGCTCTCCAGTCTCTCCATCGCCATGGTTACCAATTTAATTATTTTATCTGTCTATCCAAATGAACAATACCTTTTTCCATGAAGCCTGTGTTAAATATATACTGCGCTAAGTTCTTGGATCATCTTTTACTGCGTTTTTAATAACTCTCCTCTCTCTCCAGTTCCCGCCACCTCCCCAGGGGTCAGTGAGAAGTCAGCATGAATACATGCTGTGAATAGTATTGGCAATCCAGAGTAATTATGCTCTGTTGATATTGCTGTCTCATTCAGTCTCACTGAGGGTATATTTAAGATGAGGAAGAGACAGAATACCAATAAAGCATGTATCATTTCTATCTCTCAGTAGCAATATATAAGGTGCTGAGTTTAATTAAAATGATAGAAAGAAAGAGACAAAATTCGCTTAAGAAAAAAAGTCACACTTTTGCAAAGAACAACATGCAGCAATCTACACTTTGCATACTGCTGCATGTATACATCTCTTATCTTTCATTGAACATGATCTGTATGTTATTATACTTTTCTAGTTATGGTCTAGATGATGCAGAAAGACCATAAATAGAAAAGTATAATAACATACAGATCATGACTGTATATACATACAGATCATGGTGTATTACATGATTGATGCTAATACACCATGTTCTGCAAAAAACGTACAAGATATGTCTGGGATCTTAATGTTGAAAGGTATCATTCAGGAGAGGAGTACAAAAGAATTTCCAAAACATTAGCCATACCATGGAATACCATGAAGGTAATAGGTGTAAGTGACATGACCAAGAACAGGATATCCCTTTATAATTAACAAAAAGACAAGATGAAATCATTATGGAAGATGCAAAGAGACCCAAAGCAGCATTCAAAGAGCTGCATAAATATCTGGCAAATACTGCAATGAAAAAAAAAAGAGACCAAGGTATATTTTTGGGGGGCAAATTCTAAAAGCTATGTTTGGTGCAAAAATGAGACAGCGTCTGCAGAAAAGAACACTATAACCAGTGTGAAACATGGTGGTGACAGCATCATGCTATGCCTTTACTTCACCTGCAGCTGGACTTCTAAACCCAAAACACCCAAAACACAAATCCCAGTAAAAAGCTTCAGAAAAAGATCAACACTTTGAAATGGCTTAATTATATCCCAGTTCTAAATTCTCTTAAATACCCATAGTCTTAAGAAAGTTGTTCACAAGAGATTCCCTTTGCAATTTAATAGATCTGGATCATTTATTGCATGTAATAAAATGTTCAAATCAGCAAATAGTGTTTTAACAAAGTATTAGATCTTTTTTTTTTTTTCTTCCTCAAAAAGGGAATTTCAATTCCCATTCAATTTAGTTGGTTTTACATTAAACATAGAAAATGTCTGCTATGATTTCTCTTTGCTACAGGTGTATAAAGACACTTTATGACCATTTTGTGTGCATTGTTAAAAGTATAATTAGATTCCTTATGTTCCCCAAATTCTCAGAATTTAGTTATATGACGGCCTAATTATATTTAACAATGAAGCCTTTGAATGCTTCCTCCATTTTCTGGGCCATTCTGCACAAATTCATCCAATAATGAGATGTTATTATCACTGAATCATTATTTCAGTGACTAAGTCTTTGAAGATGATGTATGATGTAGATAAAGAAAAAAAGCCAATATAACAAAATGCCAAATACTCATCTGACTAAATAAGCAGATTAAAATTATTTTTTCATAGAACACTGACCAGATTGTACCAAATCTGTAATTGGACTACTTTACATCTCATCTAGGTACACAAAATTCATGGTTCGGTATGCACCTCAGTTATTAAACCATGGTTCAGTACAATTTTGATATTGTTAGGGGGAGAAAATGCAAAACATAAAATTATTTGTCATTTTTTGTTAATGCAGTTTATTATTAACATTTGTGATCAACATTTGAAGAATTTACATTTGAAAAAGAATTTTAAATAAAATGCCTGCTTAGTTAAATAACATATAAAATAATATTTCATAATATTTTATAAAAGATAAAATAGAATAATTCAGATTAATGCTATATTTTCTTTTATTATCTTGATTAATTAAATTGAGTAATCAGTTTAACAGGTCCAAATTAAATAGAATAAATACATTAAAATAAATGGAAAAATGAGGCTAAATAGTTTACATTTGTTAGACCCTTTTTGGGTAATGCTGATGTGTGTGTGTGTGTGTGTGTGTGGGTGTGGGTGTGTGTGTGTGTGTGTGTTTTACATTTAATATTTAATTTCCTAACAAAATGATCTACTTACTTGTTTTACCTATTTCAGCATACTTACTTTTTTTAATGTTTCATTTCTTCTACCCTTCATTATTTACTCCCCCGATATGTGGAATTGTCAGGATTTTCTCCTTTTAAGAGAAATTCTTGAAGTTGGACATAAAATGCAAAAAAATCCATAGTACTAGTGTAAGCTGCTAACTACTTCCTAGCACCATGGATTCTTTAGCGTTTTCATGCATGCACAAAACACACAGTGACACTGCGCTACTTTAGTTAATTTTTTTATATCCCTGGCATTGTTGTGTATGTTTTTAAAGTGCGTTTAAAGTGTGAGGCGGAGACTTAACAAACTTGGGGTCCGCCACCTAACACCTTCCTGAGGGACCTCAGATTTTAACTATGTTCCGCACATAAAAAGGATTGCATTCAGCGCACATCTGTACTAAACTGAAAGCCCTATAACAAAAAAAAATAATATGTGTACTGTTACACCCCTAATCTCAACATATTAATTTAAATTAAAATGCTGTTATAATTAATTGATTAATTAATCTGATTAATTCTAACATACCATATCATATGTGCAATTAAGATTCAAATGCTGACTTGAAGACCTTATAAATATAATAAATAATGATGGCAAAAACTTTGTTGAATAAAGCTAAATAAGAGAGCCAAGGCAATTACAAAGCAATAGAGTAATAGAGGTGATAAACAGTGCCATCATGGCATGCTGGTTCACTCACCACAGCTGCAACGGTAGTTCTTTTAATCTACTGGAATTAAGGAACATTCATAAGTAGGTTAGTAGCCTTAAAACACCACAAACAAGACATGTCTTGAACTTAGTGAATGCAATATCTAGCGTAATCTTTAGCCTCTCCAGCACAGAGACAAGAAGAGGAAGATATTTTTTTTTCATAGGTCTGTCTGGAAGTAGTAAAAGAGAGAGATCGTCATTAACACATACGTGAATTTCCATCTGGGGTGAATAATGTGATCTATCTATCTATCTATCTATCTATCTATCTATCTATCTATCTATCTATCTATCTATCTATCTATCTATCTATCTATCTATCTATCTATCTATCTATCTATCTATCTATCTATCTATCTATCTAACTAACTAACTAACTAACTATCTATCCACTCATCTGCACTTTTCACACTGTGGCCAACAAGATCTTGTTTTCTGTTGCTGTTCTCACTTCCTGTTCAAAGCAATCTGTTACCCTGAAATGGCAGATAGATTTGGGATCTTGATCAGGTTAATTAAATGTAATGCCTTGTATCCAGGCCTTGAAGGCTCTTATTTGGAAACTGTTCCATGAATAGTGAACACCATCATCTAGATCCTGTTTCAAGTCCCAGATTCTAGCTCATCCCTTCATGCAGGTACTGCTAGACAGCTGAGTCTATTAACAGTATGTGTGCCTTCAGGGTTGGTCCCTTTGTTCCAGTGAAAGAAAATCGTAATTTTACACCATACAAAGACATCGTGTACGATTGTGTACTTCCAAATTTGTGAGAACAGTTTATCACAATGTAGCACTACTGGGTCACATCCATGTGGATTTCTTACAAGTTCTCAGATTTTCTTACACCTCTCAAAAGATGCCCATATATGTGCCATGAATGAATGAAAATTGTATGAATGAGTATGTGAATGCTTTGTGTGCATGCTAACACCATGACTGGTGTCATGCCCATACATCTAAAGAAAGAAATGTTAACCCTAACATTTGAGCAGACTTTACTTCAGCATTCAATCCGGCATTATCATTGTTCTACCTTGAAAACAAGGTTACTTTAACAAGCTGAGAAATGTAATTACAAATCAAAATTGCCTTCAGTGTCTTTTTTTAACAGCAGAGATTAATTGTTTCGTACAATGAGAGATACGAGGAAAAATATCCGACCCTGGGGAGGCATTCGAATACACACAAGGAACCATTTTTGAAACTGCAAAAAAAGGTAAACAATTTTTTTTTTATTGTCATGTCAGGGTTTTTGCTTTCTGTATTAACATTGCTTTTACTACTTTTTATTTAAAATGCAATAAATATGCATTAAAAAATAATCTTAGCTAAGACCTATATAAGTGTAAGAATGTTTACTTTGATAATTTTCCAGATTTTTTCTGTTACAAACATGAAATAACATAAAAATTGTGGTTAAAAATTTTTCTTGATCTAAATTGTCCTAAAATTTAACCATCCTGTGGTTTGAAAACTGATAATGAGATATTTTGTTATTGTGCTATGTCTATTATCTGTGTTTAGGCTCCTCAGTCCCTCCATCTTAATAATAACCTAATAATCTATGAGGGAGTGATGAGCCCATCTCACTATCCTTTTCTATTCTGCAGGAATACATCATTTTGGAAAAATGAAATAAATAAAGTAATCTTGCAATTACCTACACAGACACATACAAAGCTTTTTCTTTCTACAGATCTCTTAAAATGCTGCTATTCATCCTTCAGCTATTCAATCAATAGGTTGTGACCAAAAAAAGGTTTGGTGATAATGTATGAGATTACAGCTGGAGACCCCATAGACTTGATTTACAAAAGAGAAGGACAGCCATTCATATGAGAGTATACACTTTTAGGGGACTGAGTAACATTGGCTTCGGCATAAACTGTAGTCCAGTTAGAGAGATAGTGGGGTGCAAACCTACGCAAAATGCTTATGACATAATAGAAAGACAAAGATATTAGTTATATATCAACAAAACTAAATAGAAATGGTGTCACGTTTCAGAGAATGTGATTTCTAAAAGTAATACAGTCATGTTGTCTACACTTAAATATGAATATTTAAATTTTTTTTCCTATCTCAGTCATATGATGCCATTTTATGATCAGATCAGTCTGGCTAGATAATATGAAGGTCATGAAGAAACTCACATTATGGGTTTGTTGTTTTGTTAGTAAGTGCATTGGTTGTTATTTATTTATTTTTTTACATATTTCTGTTTTTATCTTTCTTTTATATTTCTGTCTTTATTGTGGAAATCTATCTTTGGATTCACCATACAGTATTAACAATGACATCGACACAATAAACTAAAACATTTGAAATAAACATTATTAGGAAATACAATAAACAGTAAAGAATATAAATGCATATAATTTTATTTTTATAATTCAACACACACGCACTCACACACACACACACACACACACACACACACACACACACACACACACACACACACATCTACAAAATATCCCCACACCTACTCATATACCCACATTACTGAGTCACCATTTAATATTCTAACAGCAGTTGGCAAAAATGCCACCCGAGACAGATTTTTCATTGCCTATTGTTGTTTAAAGCATCTAAATGAATAACCAAATATTTTTGCTTAACTTTTATTAAGAAATATTATTTTGCTGTCTCTGTGTCTTACCAATAATTGTGCTTACTACATTATCGCTGCTAGACAGTTTTGCTTTATTTTTCTATATAGTATAATACAACAACAGTTTCTTTCGGCTTCTCCCGTTAGGGGTCGCCACAGCGGATTATCTGCATGTTTGATTTGGCACATGTTTTTACGCTGGATGCCCTTCCTAACACAACCCTCCCCATTTATCCGGGCTTGGGACCAGCACTAAGAGTGGCTGGGGTTGGTTTCCTGACCGGGGATCGAACCCGGGCCGCAGCAGTGAGAGCGCCACAGCCTAACCACTAGACCACCAGGGGACCTTGACACTCATAGTTCTATAAAGCATAATTATTTTGAAATACATTTTTGTTGGAACTGGGATTAGGATTAAATACTTGTGTCCATTAAATAAAGATGTTTATTCCAAGAGAAAAAAACAAGGAAGCAAAGAAAGAAAAAAATGTGACTGTGGAAAAACTGTGGGCAATGTGGTTCATGTATGCAGAAGAGGAAAGCAATATCAATATCTTTTTTTTATACTTGAGCTCACAGATGCATGCGATTGCTAGTGTTCCTGTGACTGGATTTTTCACTTTTATAAAACTATACTTTTTAATAATACTTTCTGATGATTGAATAAGAATAAAACACTAGGACAATAGCACATGGTGTTATAAAATAGTTTATAACCAACCTCTATGAACCCACATTACCTTACAGTCCAACATAAAGTCTTTGACCACCAGTGAAAATTGATTTCCACCATGATTATGCATATTTCACCAGGCCAGTTCTGACAATAAAACCACAACCTTTAAACTTCTGTGCAAATTATTACTGAAAAAAGGTAAAATGTATGAACATGGATAGTAAATTATAAAAAATAGACCATTTATAGGACCATTTTTTCAACTAGAGCCACAAGTACTGACATACTGACACACTTATCAAATTGCTTTTTACCCAAAGCCGTCATGTCCTGAAACTGGCTGTTGTTTGTTCAGCGTCACTCTTTATTTATGCCATGTGTCACAGTGACCCACAAAAAGGGACATGGCACAGTCGGTCACCCAATAGTTCTGCCAATTTTGTACTTTATTTACCAAGGGTCCATGCGGTGACCTTTTGTTCAAACTGTGTGCTTTTCCTGTTTTTTTTTGTAGACATATATACAAGATGGAATAGAGTGCTATTGTGAAAGACAATGAGTAAGAGTTATTTGCTTCGTGGCAGAGAAGGTTATCAAGACACATATGTAGTACAATATGGAACATTGTGCAAAGAAAAAGGAAAGTAGGACAGAAAGATATAAACAAAGAAAAATTAGAAAGAGGCATTTTAAGCCTTAAATCTTGTTGATATGATGTTAATAGTCCAAATACTCTACATAATCCCTTGACTTTTTAAATAAATCAACTGACATGTAATCTGGACAACTGATTAGCTTATTAAGATGAAGTTTATATAATGTGAAAAGTTATTATAATCAAGAAATATTTTACACCTCTTTTAAGGCAATGGTGTTCCTTGATCTCTTTAGCAAAATAATGTATCCTACCATGCTGCAAATATTTTTCAAGAATGATTCGAGGAACATGAATTCAAGATGTTTACTTGGCCTTTAAATCCCCAGATCTTAATTCTTTCCAGCATCTGTGGGATTGGATGGTCAAACAAGTTGGATCAATGGTTTGATTAACATTTAAAAGATCTGCTGCCAAGCCTCTGGTTCCAGATACCACAGCACACCTTCAGAGGTCTTGTGTAGTCCATGCCTCAAGGAGTCAGAGCGGTTTTAATGGCACATATGTCACCCACACAATATTAGGCAGGTGGCTTAAATGTTATGGCTGATAGGTGTATAAAAATGTGCTCTTATTGTGGTTTAATCAATACCCATCCTTACACTCTCGACAGTGAACTTCTCAAGGCCAGGACGAGTTGCTAAGCAGAGTGGAAAAATGGTAGCATGACAATGTACAAAAGTCTACCACCAACAGAGGGAGCCTCATGCCTTCTCATTGTTAGCTTGAACAGAACTCAACATTAGGGCATTAAATTCCTGCTGTGTTATGGCAGTTCATTGAAACTTTGGGAACAGAAAACAGAAAACACTTAACACAAAAACCTTGTGTCAGAATGAAAGACAGCTTCTGGGAAGAAAAAAAAAAGATAAAACACAATCATATAAAAGCACAAAAATGGCCTCCCCTAAGTCTCTGTTGCCTAGAAACTATTGTCCCAATTAGGATTCACAAAATACTTGATTTTATGTTTATATCTTTGATGTTAGGGAGGAACAAATGCCCTTTTATTTAGGTTAGCTTCATAGGTAATATGGTTGTTCTACAAATGTATTTAAATAAAATGTATTTAAATGAATAATAAATGAATACATTGTTAGCTAGTAAGTACCAGATTTAACCATGACTAGCATTTGTCCTTGGTAGCATTTGTCCAACACAACAATCATTCAGTCTGTATTAACTAACACATGCTACAACTAGTACTCTACATCTAGTATAAAGGTATTTGCAAAACCAGTAATTCAAAAATACTCTTATTAATGTATGTAAGTTTCATATAATGCTTATAGCTAGAAACACTTTCATCTCCTGTTGCTATAAAGATTAGGATTAATTTTTGTACACTTGCATGTGTTATGCTTGCAAAAGACATCATTTGTTTAACTTAAGTAACACACTTATTGCAATAAAAAAGTGTGTATTATTTAATTATTAAGTATTATTATTATTATCATTATTTTAAATGAAATCCATCATACACATTTTATGTGAGAACTAATCTATCTAGTCTGATTTTTTTTTACTTTTTTGTACACTGCTTGACTTACTGTTTTAGTTGTAGCCATCTTATGTTAATGTTTTTCGGATTGCATTTACCTCATAACAAGCTTTTCTCATTTATTTCAGTTGTAGCCAGGTCTTTTTAATGTTTTAGTTTGAGCTAGATAATATTATAGCTAACTAGCTATCTTATAGTTTGTTCTACTGTTTAGGACGCAGCTTGTTCATATTACTTTTTGTTTATAGCTAGCCAGCTAAAACTTACATGCAAATACACATACACCTTCAGTTGAAAAGTTCAGTTGTAGTGAAAAACAATGAATCACAGTAACACTTAAAACCTTTAAATGTGACTGTAGCAACAAGTTGGTATTAGATTAGCCTTTGTTTTACCTTTTCTTTATTATTTTTTTTTTTACCACAATAGATTTTTTGACCCAATGGAATCTTTCTTGTTGTAGAATTCTGACTCAATACGTTCAATGTCCATGACCTGTAGAAGTTTGTAGGAGGGCTAAGAGAGAAATAAACAAGGAAGGAATCTGAATAAAACTCTCATTTGATCACAGCTAGGCCTCTTTATATAGAGTAAATACAAATTCATTGTATATGAAGTGTTAACATTATATTTGCCTAGATTGCAATAGCTTTTTTGGACTTTTAAACACTTTTGTCTAGTTTCCCAGGCTTGTAGATTTTTGATGGTAATCACTTGTTAGAACAGAGGAAGGAAAATGTTTCATACCTTTGCATATAGTACGTGCCTAGAGTCACCGTTACATCACAAACCACAAAACCTTAACCACACTGACTGGGACAGATGGTTTTGTTTCTGCTTTATAAAGAAGATTCCATGTGTCTATTTACACACGTATTCTTTTTTGACCAGTTGAGAAACTTTTCTGAACTTCTAAGCTGTGACAGAAAGAGAATCTTAGATGTTGGTAAGTCAAATTTCCTTTTGTATTTCAGAGTTGTTGTTGTTGTTTTTTTTTTATAAAAGAATGTTCATGTTCAAAAGCCTGTGTTCATCCAGGAAGTGATATTTAATAGTATACAAAATTATGACATTAAAGAACTTTTAAACAGACAAAGTTATCAGACAGTATCAGACTGTGTATGCAATGCTTCTGTCATAGGCAATCAAATCATTCACGAGTGTGTTAAAAGTGGCAGTCTTACAATGAGCATTTATTTCCTGTTTATTCACCTGAAATAAGTGAAGCAGTTTAAATTTAAAGTGCTTTTGCAGGCAATGAACGATACGCGCTGTGCAATTATTAAGTCATCATGACATCATAGTGGCACACATCTATAACAACGATGTGCAAGAAGTTGGTGCTCCAACTTCCTATCCATTACATGCGAACTTAAATGACAATTTTATTTCCATCCTATGCAAACATAGAGGGCTTAACTGCTACATGTTCTGTTAAACTGCTTAAGTACTAATCATTAACTAATGAGCTATGTAAGAATGTTTAGCTTTATATTGGCCACAAATTGGCTGTGGCCTGAGGAATTAAACATGATATTTTCTGCTGTTATTGGTAAATAAGCAGTATTGTAGACCCAGAATGCTTTATTCATAACATACACTCTTTTTTACATTTTAATGTTTTATGTTAAGAAATATCAAAAAAAAAAAAAAATTGGTTCCCATTACCATTGAATAGTACAATAGCTATATATCTTACCACCACTTTCTCTCATCTAACAAGCAAAGCATTGCTTGTACATAATAGTATCTCAGAAATAAAATGTGCACAAGTTTAAAAAGATGTCTTGATAAGCAAGTTGGTAAATGTCGTATCCTGTGTCACTCGACTAATCTTTTTGTGTGCAAATGCAGTCTTTAAAAAAATTACTTTTACTCCTTAATTACCACTGTTTAAATCAAAAACAAAAGTTTAAAGACAATGTAACACTGCACATCTAGGCTAATAGGTGAATTTGTATATGTACTCTAGATAAAATACTTATGAGTAAAATTAAATTTTACTTTTTAATCAAAAACTTGTGAAATTCTTTAAATAATTAAATTCCAAGAACTTATAAATATAAAGATGTTTCCAGATTAAACTTTATTGCTTAGGGAGCAGCAGCAATGTCTGAGACAGTTGAGCCAGATGAGCAGTCCAATATCAATTTATACAATAATCATCTGCAAACATTTTAGTCAGTGGGGACCATACAAACCTTAATTTAAGTCCAATGTTTTGCCTTTTGGCCATGCTACAGATAGGAAAGTTCATGCTAGGTAATAGGTGGATTTAGCCAAAATAAACTGAAAAAGAAATCTAAAGAAAACAAAGAATGGGGGGTAACCTTACTCTTTAAGTTGTTTCTCCTTGAAAACCAGTTATTGTTCATGCTAGTATTCTTTTTCTGATTCAGTACCTTGTTCCCATATGATGGTTATTTAGCTGACAGGTTCTTGTCTGCTTGACTGCTTTCATTTGTTTTATTTCTCTCCTGGATTCTTTTCCCAGGCGATGGAATTTGCGAACTGCAGTTTGGTGCCGCATGGGTCTGAAGCGGGCCTTATTATATTCCAGCGTGTGGCCTACACACCTGTGTTCATTGTAGGCCTCATCCTGAATACCTTAGTCTTGTGGCGCTTTACACGCATCCCCAAGTGGACGGAAACTCATATCTTCATGCTCAACCTCCTACTTGCAGACCTTCTACTGACCCTTTTCCTGCCCTTCCGCATATTCGAAACTTACTGCCCAATAAAACCGACGCGCTTCTGTACATTTCTGATATCTGTGCATTACATCAACATGTACGTCAGCATTTTTACAATCACAGCAATCAGCGTCCATCGTTACATAGCCATCAGGTTCCCCATGCACAGCAAATCTGGGACAGGAGCTTCAGAGGACAGGAGAAAGAAGATAACAAGTGGAGCATGTGCTTTCATCTGGGTCTTAGTCATAACTATCAACATTACATTCAGGGAAAATATGTATCCTGAATTTTTAAAGACATGTTATGAGCTCAAAGGATGGCGTAAGATGAGCCTGGGTTTCTTATTGGTTCTTGAGATCATTGGGTATCTTTTGCCGATAGTCACTATCACAATTTGTTCAACACAAACAATCTGGACAGTGCTGAACTCGGTAAAAGACATCCGTCAGCGCACAGAGGAGGACATTAGCGTCACAAGGAAAAGAGCTGTGGCCATAATCAAAGCGAACATGATTGTTTTTATTGTCTGCTTTACCCCCATCCATGTTGCTTATTTGCTAAGATACATTTTTGAAGAAAAATATATATACACCCATATATTTTATGATATTTCTGAGTGGTTAGCAACAACAAATTGCTGCCTGGATTCTGTGGGATATTACTTCTTGTTGAAAAAGGTTTTCAGAGACAAAAGATAGCATATGAGCTTAGTTTTCAGTGTTTCATTTATATAGCACCTTTCAACTCCTTCCATATACTAGTATATGACTATACTAGTTATAAAAAGCCTCGACATTCATCTAAGCATGAGATGATGAAACATGAAACAAGTTTTCAGTGTGTTACAATAAGTTTCAGATGATGGTGAGTAAGATATTGGATGATGATTTTTATTTTTATTTTTAATCAGATAACAAGGAAGGAAATTACAATTGAGTAATCATTTGACATATAATTTGACATTTACTTTTTAGAAAGTATATGGGACATACTGGTGCAAACACAAGTACAGACTACATGACCAGATATACATGAAATCCTAAAAAAGGATCCATGACTTTATTTGAAAATAAATGAATGTGTGTAAATGAATGTATAAAAGAAAATCCTGTGTAAAAATAAAACCTCATGAAAATCCTACATGTACAAAATATCAATTTTACATGTGAATCATATTGATTATTCACATGTGGCATTCATACAACAGTTTCCATAAAGGTTGACTACAGAACAAATATTGTTTGACTATATATTGTTAATTGCTATAGTGGGGATTAAAACTGTAAAAGTAACTGACAAAAACACATCAACCATTAAAACGTATTTTTATTAGCAAGTTCATACTAACCTGGTTTATATACAGTACCATATTGTATACAACTAAATACTAATGGGAATGGTTTGAACCAGGGCATATTAAAAGGAACTGTGAAGCATGTCACAATAGCTTTGCTAATCGAGCCTATGTGGTCTACATCTGTTTCTATTCTTGTACCACTTAGTGGCTTAGATGCCTTTTCTCGTATATGCACCTATTTCATGATAATATCAGCTGCATGACACGCTATTTAAAGTTATAGAGCTCTTCGGTATGACCCATTCTATTGCCAGTGGCTGACTATAGAGATTACACTTCCATTAGTCAGTGGTGGACACTACAAAGTAAATGTAATTTGTTTCTGTACTTAAGTAGCATTTTTGCGTATCTGTACTTAAATGAAGTATTTCCATTTGGGGAGATTTTAACTTCACTACATTTAAATAGTCAAATATCTTTCTACTTAACTACATTTTGCGAAATCAGTTGTTCCTTTTAATTTACGAGTGCATGAAAACTTAACTAGTCAAGCATGCAGAAAGACCTATCAGGAGAGAGCACATGCTCTGTTTTGAACTTGTTTTGATTGTCGCTTGGCGTTATCTACTTATCACTACCAGACAGTATCAGTTTAACAGCAAGCAGAACATTTTTAGAGTAATAAATGATGGAAATCTAACTTGTCACAACAACCATGACTTTATTTGCATGACTTTTGTTGAAGTAGTTGAATAGAATGTTTTGGGCTGATGAAAATTTGAATAGATATAATTCATTGTTTGACTAATAAATATCATTCTACTTATAGATAAGTGTGCTAAGAATAACATTAAAGTCTTTTTACATAAACTAAGTTGATTTAGTAAAAGTCCTGTGACACAAATGATAATAGGAACATTATAGCTATAATAAATCATAGTACTTTGGATACTTAAGTACATTTGAAGGCAAATACTTGTGTACTTTACTCAAGTGAAAGTCTTTTACTTTTACTGGAGTAATATTTTACCTTGTGTATCTCTAATTTAACTTAAGTACATGGTTTGTGTACTTCATAAAGCACTGTTATTTGCAATATTTTGTCTGTGAACAAATCTGTGATGAATAAACCTTTAAAGTGAATTAATCATTCTCGTTTACTTCCATGACTCGTTTTTTCCCCTCACTTAAGTTCTGATTGTCTGTAAAGAAGCATGTCATTAGTTGGAGCTATTGAAAGAACACCTTTCTGAGGGAGACTTGAGTGTTGTGTCTGAACGAGAGCAGTACTGATTCTGTACTATCTGAAAGAAACTGCTTGTAAATGAGTCGGTTCACATGTTGGTTAAAAAGAGTGGAAAGTTACAGAGCTATTCTCTAAAGGGAGAATTATTTCATTGATTTTGATCTTTGTAATCAAAATGACTGGAAATACTGAATCTTCATCTAACTAATTTTGTTCATTTGGTCTAATTAAGCGGAATAATATTATGAGTGCTTTGTATACTTTCTGAGTTGTGGGGATTTCTTTTTACACTCTGACAAACTGAACTTTTCATAGCTGAGACAGTTGCTTAGCAATGTGGAAAAAGAACAGCATGATGATATACAAAAGTCTACCACTAAAAGAGGGAGATTTATGCTTTTTTGTTTTCAGTTTAAAATGAACTGAATGTTAGAAATTAGTGCATTAGGATTCTTGCTGTTATGGCACTTCATATTTTTTCTATTAAAGCACATTACTGCTTTGCCTAGATCACAATTTTCTAGAAACCAGTTAGCTTCAAAGTTAGTATAATGATTGTCCTAAAGAAAATTGCATTAAAAATAAAGGCTAGTTGTTAACTACTAGAAAACATTACCCAGATGTATTTATAACATATATATAATTTATAGTACCTTACCTAACAATCATTAACTCTGTATCAAACACACACTACACCTAGTACACTTCATCTGGATTTAATATGATATTTTGTAACAACCACCAATTTCAAAAGAAACTACTGTTTAGATTCCTGGTAAGATACTTTTCTAAGACAGAGTGTCAGGAATATGGCCCCGGACTGCAATTCTCATTAACCACTGCACTGAGGACATTGCTCTGCTTTTCTGCCCAGCTAAGGACATCACTCTGCTTCCCTGCCCTGCTAAGGAGTTCACTCTGCTTCTTTGCCCTAACAATAATGTTGCTCTTTCCCCCTGCCCGGCTGAGGATATCAGTCTGCTTCACTGCCTTGATGATGACATCGCTGAGGACATTGCCCCACCTGCTGGCAATGCTGAGGAGATTGCACTGCCTACCTGCACTGCTGAGGACATCATGTTTCCTGCCTGCCTGCCCTGCTGAGCATTCCACTCTGCTTCTCTGCCCTGATAAAAACGTCACTCTGCTTCTGCGCCCTAATAAGGGTGCCACACCCCCGACTGATGGCTGACTTTATTGCTCTGACTGAACGCTCAGCTGGTATTGCTCCTCCCTTGCACTATGTGGAGAGTGTTGCTCATCCCCTGGGCTCTGCCTTGAACTTGAATTCTCTCAAGCTTTGCAATGGCTATTAATCATGTGGACCCACACAGAACAGGGGACTTTTTTGGCTGCCAAGGACCACCCCTCCAAAAGGTACTTTTTGCTTACATCAAAAGGGTTAGGGTCTGTCACGAATAAGGACCACAATTTCCAACAGCAACTGCACCATCACATGACTGCCACTTATTACTAATCACTCACTGAATTTGTCCTTTGTCACCTTTGATTAACACATGTATACATTTTTTTTTTACAGCACGCTTTGTCTCACCTTTGTTTTCCATGGTTTTCAGCGTTCTTGTTCTGGTTATGTTTTTCATGCTTATGTTTCATTGGTACTTTGGTTCTTTTTGTATTTGCTCTTTTATGTTGGTACAATGCATTAAAAGGAGTATCTGTACTTGCATCTGTTCTGCACTTACATGAAAAGAGGAAGTGTGATTGGAAATGTTTTGCACTTTAGCATTCGTGACTGGAGTGTTTGTTAAAACATCACAAACCACAAAACTTTAACCACACGTATGAAACAAGACATAGTAATGTTTTTTGGGTCTGCCTGTGTCTGTCACCATCATTTGAACTAGATTCCCTTTTTGACCTGTTCTGTTTCTGTTCTGATGTTCTAGTCGGTAAGAAAAGGAGAATCTTTTACAATGGTAAGTTTTTTTAGTACGCTACAGAAAGTTAATTCATTTTATTTTTTTAATACAAAAAGTACATTTTCAAATGACATGCATTAATCTAAAAACTGTTTTTAATACAATACAAAATTTGTTTGAAATGAAACAACTTTGTTAAACTTACCAGACAATATCAGACCGATATAATG
Source organism: Silurus meridionalis (assembly GCF_014805685.1). Lineage (NCBI taxonomy): Eukaryota > Metazoa > Chordata > Actinopteri > Siluriformes > Siluridae > Silurus > Silurus meridionalis. Next base: position 7,490,419 of record NC_060903.1, read on the forward strand.
ACACTAACAATCTTTTTTTGCTTAAGCCAAGAATGATCCATATTCTAGACCAAGTTTTATGATTAGAGTTTTGACTGATCTTCTTAATGACATATTGTTGTCTAATAAGATTGAACGTTTATTAATATGTGACTGAAGTGCATGCAATGCTTCTGCCATACACCGTTAAATCATTAGACCAGGAATTTTTCAAATACGTATTTCAAGAATAAAAAAGGATTTTGTATTTTGTGTTTGATATGACTGATGAAAAAATGGCTATATATTTTGTATCAAAATACTTTAATATTTTGTATTTATGTAGTTTAAAAATACTGTAAAATACTTTGTAAGACGTCAACATGATGACATCATAAAATCTGTTTAAATCTAAAACTAAAACATAAAAAATGGAATAAAAAAACAATTTACAGTAATACTGCACATTCAGGCTAGTGAGTAAATTCGAATATGTGCTCTATTTACAATACTAATAATTTTTTTTATTTATTTCTTCATCACTGTTAGAGTATAAAAATATAACGCATGTAACAACGGCTCTAACAAATGAAATACAACATGCACATTTTTTTTATTAATTTAATTCCAAGAACCACACAAAATTAAAAATGCAGTAGCCATGTTTGATGGCAGATGAGCATTACTATATCAGTTCATGTGATAATCATCTGCAAACATTTTTGTCAGAGAGGACCATGTCCACCTTACTTTAAGTCCAATGTTTCACCCATTTGGCCATGCTACATCTTGGGAGTGGGTCATGCTAGGTTTTGGGTGGAATTAGCCAAATTTCCTAGGTGTCTTTGCTTTAAATTGTTACTTTTTAAAAACTTTTTTCAGTTACGCAAATGATCTTTTTCTGATGCAGTACCTTGTTCCCATATGATGGGTAATTAGCTGACAGGTTTTTGTCTGCTTGACTGCTTTCATTTGTTTTATTTCTCTCCTGGATTCTTTTCCCAGGCAATGGTGTTTAACTGCAGTTTGGTGCCGAATGGGCCTGAAGCGGGCCTTCTTATATTTCAGCGTGTGGCCTACACACCTGTGTTCATTTTAGGCCTTATCCTGAATACCTTAGTCTTGTGGCGCTTTACACGCATCCCCAAGTGGACGGAAACTCATATCTTCATGCTCAACCTCCTACTTGCAGACCTTCTACTGACCCTTTTCCTGCCTTTCCGCATATACGAACCTACTGTCCAATGGAACGGACGCATTTCTGTACATTTCTGATATCTGTGCATTACGTCAACATGTACGTCAGCATTTTTACAATCACAGCAATCAGCATCCATCGTTACATAGCCGTCAGGTTTTCCATGCACAGCAAATCTGGGACAGGAGCTTCAGAGGACAGGAGAAAGAAGATAACAAGTGGAGCATGTGCTTTCATCTGGGTCTTAGTCATAACTATCAACATAATATTCAGGGAAAATATGTATCCTATAGTTTTAAAGACATGTTATGAGCGTGATGGATGGCGTAAGATGAGCCTGGGTTTCTTATTGGTTCTTGAGATCATTGGGTATCTTTTGCCGATAGTCACTATCACAATTTGTTCAACACAAACAATCTGGACAGTGCTGAACTCGATAAAAGACATCCGTCAGCGCACAGAGGAGGACATTAGCGTCAAAAGGAAAAGAGCTGTGGCCATAATCACAGCAAATATGATTGTTTTTATTGTCTGCTTTACCCCCATCCATGTTGCTTATTTGCTTAGATACATTTTTGGAGAAATATCTAGATACACCAATATCTTTTATGATATTGCTGAGTGGTTAGCAACAACAAATTGCTGCCTGGATTCTGTGGGATATTACTTCTTGTTGAAAAAAGTTTTCAGAGACAAGACATAGCATATGAGCTTAGATTTCAGGGTTTTATTTATATAGCACCTTTCAACTCTTCCCAAAAAGCCTATACTAGTTAATAAAAGCCTCCACGTTAATCTAAGCATGAGATGATGAAACATGAACCATGTTTTCAGTTCCTTTCAATATAGGTTATAGTTGATGTTGAGTAAGATTTCACAAAATGTTGAAAGGATTTTATCATAAAGACAGAATTTAACGATTGTCTTTTGAAAAAACTCTAGGTAGGCAGAGTGCTAGAGCTAGCTGAAAGACTGAAATTGACCAAATGAAAGCTAAACTTCAGAATAGGGAGGATGGCATGTCAACATGTACTTACAAAGTAGATGAACTACAAACCACTGTAAATGTCTTAAAGGTAAAATGAGGGATCTACAAGATAAATGTGAGAACATGGTAGGCAGGATGCAGTGATATAATATTTTGATTGTAAGGGATGCACAGGGACCTGTAACAGCCTCAAATGAATCGGTTTCTATGCCGTTTGGCAGAAGCAATTAAACTTGGCAAGAACATTATATTGAATCACTCGCTGACCTATGTGTAATTGTAAAAATACTACACTACCACAGAGGTTACAATGAGCTCCCTTTTGATTCAATGGCAGTCCGATAGCAATCTTCTGGGACTGCACTGCCAGTGTCACCAAGGCACGTGCCACATTCACAGATATCAGGAAAATACTGCGAGAGCACCAAGGTAGTTGTTATGGCATACTGAGTCCTGCTTATTCGAGGAATACTCATAAAAAGAATAAACGGAATTTCTGAACCCAGCAAAGCCATGGCCTACAGTAAGTTAAAAAGCATCTTGTGGGGAAAACAGAACATACTTAATGATGCCAGCATTTTCTTCAGCACAAATCTGTTAAAAACAAAATATACACATTTGTATGGTCCTGTCAAGCAGACAAAAACATAAACATGATCAATAGGACATGTGGCTTTGCATGGGTAACAACATAGAGCTGTTATCTCTATGTTTAATTTGTACTGTCAATATCTGCCATACGCATCCATCCCCATCCATTTACATTGACATTTGTGGCATTTAGCAGACACCCTTGTCCAGAGCGACATACAAAAGTGCTTTAAATATCTATCAATGAATAAATATACACTGGTACGCTAGATTACAAACTTAATCTAAATATAACTCTTGAATTCTGCAAAGCAAACTTGGAAAGGGCTAATTTAAGTGTTTCAGGAAGAGGTAGGTCTTCAACCGTCGCTTGAAGCTAGCCAGGGACTCCGCTGTACTGACATCTAGGGGAAGTTCATTCCACCACCTTGGTGCCAGAACAGAGAAGAGCCTTGAAGTATACCATCCAGATTCATATATATATATATATATATATATATATATATATATATATATATATATATATATATATATATATATATATATTTCTTTTTATTTTCTATAGTTTATACTTTTTTTATTTATCTACTTATCTTTATTTTTAATATTTATTTTTTATATTATTAAATGTCGGATGGTCGTATGCTATGTCTGTATTTTAGATATACTGTATACTGTATACTGTATTTTAGATATTTTCAGACGACAGTAAATCTATTATATTATATCTGTTATACAAGCTAAACATTGACTAAATATTTACTATATTTTTAGTCAATATATAGTTTAGTTAGTTCAACCTGGAATGGTCTAGAAGTTACTTGTGCAAGCAGATAATGTGTGGATACATCTGTAAGGGGTTCTCGGGTTGATCATGTTCATGCCAATATAAGTGGAGAAAATGATTGATTAGTCTTTTTTCATATCCATGTATACAAATATCAAAGTATGCATGGATAATACTCAGATAATATACATGGTTAATATACATCACAAGATGTTAAAGTAACATGTCTGTGTTTTTAGCTCTATATGTTTAACATGAGTAGCTCATTTTAGGCAAACGGTTGTTTGGGTAAGTCAGTGAGTTGAAATCTCTTAATCACCCCTTAAACGCAAAAAGATATTTATGAATTTGAAATACCTTTGGATTAATATTCATTCAGGAGACTCATCTGCCTGTTTCAGATCACTGCAAACATTGGAATCTATAGGTGGGGCAGGTTTCTTAATATCTATAAAGGCAGCTATAATAAAACACAGTTTGTTGCCAATAGGGAAGGAGTATATATCTGTGATATGTGATGCACAAGCTGTAAAGCATGGAGCCAGTGTTTTCTCCATGTTTTCATAAATTTGATCTATCTTTATATTCCTTGGGTCCACTTTTATTTTATTAACGCTTGATGATTAAAATAAATGCTCCATTTGAAGACTTAAATTGTATAAAGCTGATGACATGGATTTATCAATTATAATCCCAGAGATATATTTAGTAATCAGGGGTATGCAAACTAGCAAAGATCTTCCCTAGAGGATATCTGTCAGAGTTCTTAAAAAAATATATATAAACTTCCCCCTTTATTACTAACCATCTGTGAAGAATCAATTCAATTCAATTTTATTTGTAAAGTGCTTTTAGCAATATCGATTGTTCCAAAGCAGCTTAACAGAATCAAATAGATTATGAATATAACTTTTACATTTCTAAATCAGTCTCTATAAGTTTATCCCTAACGAGCGAGCCAGTGGTGACAGTGGCAAGAAAAACTCCCTGAAAGATGGTATGCGGAATCCTTGAGTGCAACCAGACTCAAAAGGAAATCCATTCTCTTCCAGGTGACACCGAACGTCAATTCATTATAGTTCCATCATAGTTGAGGTTATAAACTGTTCACAGAAGGACACTTAAAAGCAAAAACTGTTAACAGCAACTGTAGTCCTAAACCATTGCAGCAGAGTTTTTTTAAGCGAGTTGCCATTCTATATCAAGTCTTCACTGAATCTTAATGATTTCATGCCTTAAAACATATTTACTTGTTTTAGCTTATGACTCAATATTAAGATTATATTTCATCTTTTTTTTTTTTATCTGTTTGTATGCTCTGTATAGCACTTTGGTCTACAGTCGCTGTTTGCATAATGTGCTTTATAAAAAAAAATGTGTAATTATTAATTATTATCCAAGTGATATTATCAACATGAGCTTTAAAGGAAAGACTGGAGTCAACAATTACACTAATGTCTCATCTAGAGATAGCATGTAATCAGAATCTTTGCCCTGCACCAATAATCAGGCAGTCATTTTGTTCGTTCTAAAGAGGACAAAGATCCTAACGTAGCTTATATCCTCTAATCTAATTTTTTTGTATTAATGCGAAAATTTTAGAAAAGGTTCTAGCTTTATCCTATCAACGATCAAACAAAATGTTTTAATATCACACTCTTTCATAAATATTAGATGTCCAATAGATATTTTCTTTGGATCATTTGTATCTAAAACCTCAGAATCACTACAGGGAGTGCAGAATTATTAGGCAAGTTGTATTTTTGAGGATTAATTTTATTTGAGGATTTAATTTGAACAACAACCATGTTCTCAATGAACACAAAAAACTCATTAATATCAAAGCTGAATATTTTTGGAAGTAGTTTTTAGTTTTAGCTATTTTAGGGGGATATCTGTGTGTGCAGGTGACTATTACTGTGCATAATTATTAGGCAACTTAACAAAAAACAAATTCATACCCATTTCAATTATTTATTTTTACCAGTGAAACCAATATAACATCTCAACATTCACAAATATACATTTCTGACATTCAAAACCAAACAAAACAAATCAGTGACCAATATAGCCACCTTTCTTTGCAAGGACACTCAAAAGCCTGCCATCCATGGATTCTGTCAGTGTTTTGATCTGTTCACCATCAACATTGCGTGCAGCAGCAACCACAGCCTCCCAGACACTGTTCAGAGAGGTGTACTGTTTTCCCTCCTTGTAAATCGCACATTTGATGATGGACCACAGGTTCTCAATGGGGTTCAGATCAGGTGAACAAGGAGGCCATATCATTAGATTTTCTTCTTTTATACCCTTTCTTGCCAGCCACGCTGTGGAGTACTTGGGCGTGTGTGATGGAGCATTGTCCTGCATGAAAATCATGTTTTTCTTGAAGGATGCAGACTTCTTCCTGTACCACTGCTTGAAGAAGGTGTCTTCCAGAAACTGGCAGTAGGACTGGGAGTTCAGCTTGACTCCATCCTCAACCCGAAAAGGCCCCACAAGCTCATCTTTGATGATACCAGCCCAAACCAGTACTCCACCTCCACCTTGCTGGCGTCTGAGTCGGACTGGAGCTCTCTGCCCTTTACCAATCCAGCCACGGGCCCATCCATCTGGCCCATCAAGACTCACTCTCATTTCATCAGTCCATAAAACCTTAGAAAAATCAGTCTTGAGATATTTCTTGGCCCAGTCTTGACGTTTCAGCTTGTGTGTCTTGTTCAGTGGTGGTCGACTTTCTGCCTTTCTTACCTTGGCCATGTCTCTGAGTATTGCACACCTTGTGCTTTTGGGCACTCAGTGATGTTGCAGCTCTGAAATATGGCCAAACTGGTGGCAAGTGGCATCTTGGCAGCTGCACGCTTGACTTTTCTCAGTTCACGGGCAGTTATTTTGCGCCTTGGTTTTCCACACGCTTCTTGCGACCCTGTCGACTATTTTGAATGAAACGCTTGATTGTTCGATGATCACGCTTCAGAAGCTTGGCTATTTTAAGACTGCTGCATCCCTCTGCAATATATCTCACTATTTTTGACTTTTCTGAGCCTGTCAAGTCCTTCTTTTGACCCATTTTGCCAAAGGAAAGGAAGTTGCCTAATAATTATGCACACCTGATATAGGGTGTTGATGTCATTAGACCACACCCCTTCTCATTACAGAGATGCACATCACCTAATATGCTTAATTGGTAGTAGGCTTTCCAGCCTATACAGCTTGGAGTAAGACAACATGCATAACGAGGATGATGTGGTCAAAATACTCATTTGCCTAATAATTCTGCACTCCCTGTAGATGCTAAAAAAGCATTTGACTGGTTGAGATTCTTTATATATTAAATTCATATGAATTCATATTCAAATTAGTTTCTAAATTCATATCATGGATTAAAATGATCTATTCGTTCCCTGTTAGCAGCTGTGAGTATCGATAATAACATATTGAGCGACTTGCTATTTCCTTGAGGGCCTCCATAAGTATCAAGGGTGTATGGGGGTGAAACTCACTATATGACGTCAATATGCTTCAGTCTTTCGAAGGCTTTTTTTTACAAAACCTACTCCCAGACCAACAAAACCTACACTGTAAATTATTTGACTGTAAATTCACAGTAAATTACTGGCAACCAGTTGCATTACTTTCACAGGAAGGTACTGTATGTAACTTCACAGTAAATTACTGTCAAGTTGTTACTGTACTTTCACAGTATGTTAGTGTCATTTTTACAGTAAAGACTTGTGAAATGACAGCTGCTTACTGTAACCTCACAGTAGTTAGGCCTTCGTATTACTGTGAATTAGCAGTATGCTCCTGTAGTAATATGTGAAATTACAAGTAATGTCTTTTAGATTACTGTGATATAGCAGCATTATTCCATATAATAATTGCATTTAGCTGTTAAGTTACAGTTAATGTAATGCAATTTAGCATTAGTCTGCTGTAGATTTACAGTGTACACTGTAATAGTCCTGGCTATACCAATAACAACATTAAAACAATGTTAAATTTAAATAAACACAATCAAAAATTTCATAAGTTTATTTCATACATTTATTACATACATACATTTATTTATTATTCAATGACTATCTCGAAAACGATTTTCCAGAACTGCTTATACTTATACTTTACTTTGAAGTTACTATTAAATTTCACCTTCTTGACCAATGAGGAGTTGCTATAAATTATAAAAATGAATTTTAATTAGCTTAAGTTATTTTAAGTTTATTTTTATAATTAATAGCAGCTCCTCACCTGTCAAAAAGGTTTAAGTGAATTGTAATTTCAAGTTGCTTCAACTTCATTAAAATGTAATTGCAACAAGGCTTTTTACAGCGTAGTGTTTCTTTATTGAACAAAGAGACAATATAGAACATAGTAATTAGTAAAGTGCATAACTGCCTAGCTAAACAAAGAACAAAATTTTGGATCACACTAGACTGACATCCATTCAAAATCAATAAGTTTTCTTATGAGTGTACAGACTTGCTGGTTGATGAGTTCTTTCTGCTTCTTTGACTTTGTGCCTGTCTCCGGATTAATGCCCAAAAAGCGCCTATAAACAAAAAGGCAGAAATAAAAACTGTTAGTTTCTTTCAAGTGGGATGAAAAAGTAGCCTTCAGTTGGTCAATGCTTTTGCAGTACAAAGCAAAACTAAATTTTGCTCAGTTCGAACAAGGTGACATTACCTTGGCCCAGTATTATTTATAACATTTAAATAAATAATTTTTTTAATGGATTTTCTCCTCAATAAAATTTTATCAATTTGCTTGAATTTGCTCCACCCAACAGGAATAATGTGCCAATGACATGGATCACAGAGTGCCTCCTAATGTATGCTTCAGTTTTGTCATTTTTACATTCTGACTTTCATAATTTGCAATGTGTCAAGTTGCATCTTTATATGGGATGTAACAGTATCAAAAATTCACAGTACAATAGTATTTCAGTATGATGAACTCGGTATGGTATTTATTGGACCATTTACAGGAAGGAAGACCATTTACATCCTTATATGCTAACAGCTTTTTATAACCTTTCTTACAGCTGTTGCAGTACTACATTGCACAAACAAAACTCTCAAAAAGCTCTTTCTTTTTTGGTCTGTGCTCAAAATGTCCCTGTTACCCATCTTAAGAAGATCTGCCCTGCTAATTTCATCAATGATGTTGCTTATGGTGGCCTCTTGGATTCCAAGTTCTTTTAGTTTCTGACTTAAAATCATATAGGAATGAGACAGGCCGATTTCATGGGCATTTTGAAAGTCCTCAATGATTGTCTGTATTGTACTGGATGGTAGCAACAACTTGCCTTGTAATTTAAGATACAGAAGGGCAAGGTTTTGTAAATAGAGAGTTTCATCCACAGCAAATTCCCTTTCTGGCTCAGTATCTTCCACAAGGAAAGTATCAGAACATGGCTGACTACACGGACTACTAGGCTCAGTAGGATCAGAGACACATAACAAGGCGTGATCTAGATCTCTATGTTTCCTTGAAAAATGCGAGGCTAAAGAGGATGCAACGGTAAAGCTGCAATCACAACCTCTGACTGGGCATTTTATTTCTAAACCTTCTTGTATGTGTGACTTTAAATGTTTAATGAGGGACCTTAAGGTGTCACATGTAAATGTACAAAACTGAGCCACACATTTGAGGGGAGTTGCAAACCGCTTACGATGATCACAGATGATCTACGCCCTGTATGCTCTCTATACATATGAGATTTTAAAGCATTTGATTTGAGACATATCCGAGAGCATTCAGGTACACCGCAATAGTACATAAAGTCGGGAGCGTTACTATGCAGTTTTGAGTGTTGAATAAACTCAATAACTGTCTGAGACACATGTTCACACAAACTAAATTTACAGTTGAACATTGTGTTCGATTCAGTTTGAGAAAAAAAAAAAATACAGGGCTAACCAGATTTAAAACTGATCTTGTTACTTAGGATATAGATAACAGACTGCCCTAATAACTCAAAGTTAATATATTTGGTTCCTACACATGAAAGTTACTAAACTGAACAACCTAAAAGTAAAAAAAAAAATCTTAAACACATTAGTGAAAATATAAAACTAAGGGACAAGACAACTAGGGTGTCAACACTAAAATGAACGATGTGTGTAACTTAGTTAGAAAGCTCACCACCCCACTACTGCTCATAAATACAAACAAGATTATTAAAAGCCAATAATTATAAACATATAAATTAAGTTCAGCTAAAGATCACAGTAGGCTAACGTTCGTGTGCTTGCAAACACAAGAGGTTAGCTTAGTGTAACAGTGAGAACACTGCCGCGCAGGCGCACATTTGTCAGTGGAATAAAAAAAAAAAACATTTGGCAGTGGAATTTATCTGAGACAAACGAATTATTATTCTTTCTTTCTTTCTTTTTTTTTTTTTTATATTTAAACATTGACATGCGCACTTCATTTTTCATTCGACGAGACAGATAGCGGCTGCTCTGTACCGCTCTCACACACAGCTAAAGGCACAAGTCTGAAATGAATTTACTTTTGCCCTAATCCACGACACTACAACCTGGTTTCACTGAAACCGGGCATATAACGTTCATTTTTCTAGCTGATAACAGCCGCCATAATGTCTAATTTATATACATTCAGGCCACAGAATAACGTTACCTCACAACTTTATTCCCCAGTGGTTAGCTTACCGCTGTGAGATGCTGTGGGAAGAACCTACAGTAAAGAAAGAGTGAACGTTGTAAGCACCAAGAAAAGCTTCAGTTAACAGATAATGTTATTTTTTTAAATAAGGCTTAAAATCTCACAGTACAGCACACTCAACACTTAACACTTAACACAGGACACTCAACACTACCAACGTCTGTTCATTTCTTTCTTATTTAAATTCCGCGGTCCTACACGAGTGTGTTAATCACTAACAGCGCAACAACAAAACCTACAACAACGAAATTTGGCTGATACTTCATGCACTATCACATATATAAAAATAAAAATAAAAAATCAGTCATTTAATTGACAAATTTGGACATTTTAAAACTTACCACTGAATCCGCAGAGATGAGAGAACTCAAAGATAGCGCCAGCGCGGGAGGAAAGTCACAGCCGCTTCCTGTAATTTCGCTGATGGCATTCTTTTTACAATAAAAGTCTCAACACTGTACTATATTGTGAAATATCACAGTTAATGCCTGTGAAATGCTAATAATGTAAGTTACTGTGAAATATTACTGTTACATCTTGTGAAATCCCGGAAATTTTTTACAGTGTACAAATGATTGTACACACTTTCTCCTTCAGCGTTTTTTCTTTTTTTTTTTATTATTTTCAACATGGTACATTAATATTGAAGACATCCAAACTGTGAAAGAACATGTATAGAATTATGTATCAAGTACACAATGTGTTAAACAACCCAGAATGTTTTATATTTTAGATCCAATGAAGCTACAATTAGCTTTGATAACTAGCTTGATTAGCTTGGCAAACTCTTGGCATTCTCTGAAAGATTATGTATTAGGTATTAGGTAGTCATCTAGAATCAGTTCACAGGTGTGCCTAGAATTAATTTGTGACATTTCTTGCCTTCTTAACGTGCTTTAGACCTTCGGTTATCTTGTGCCGAGGAATGGGTGAGAACCGAGTAAATAGCCCTATTAGTGCTACTACAACTACCGTACAAATCCATATTATAATAAGAAACACTCAGTTAAGTGAAGAGAAAAGACAGTAATCAGTACTTTAATAAAAAAAACATCAGTCAATCCAAAAAAAGTGTGTTCTCCGAAACCATTAGATGCTATGAAATACATAATAATTTTATTAGAATTACCAACCTCAGAAAAAAAAAACAATTTACATAAATGCTTCTCAGGGTTTAAGGAGCAGACACAGAAGAAATTGTGTAAGTCAGGCCTTCATGGCGAAATTGTAGCAAAGAATTAGTTACTTCAGAAGAACAATAAGCAGAAGAGAATTTCTTGAGCAAAGAAACACAAACGCACAAGAAATATATATATATATATATATATATATATATATATATATATATATATATATATATATATATATATATGTGTGTGTGTGTGTGTGTGTGTGTGTGTGTGTGTGTGTGTGTGTGTGTGTGTGGAATGTGGGAACAAGCAGGTAAACCCGGAGCAAACCCCCCCACACAACCTCCATGTCTGGACTCATCAGACATTATGTTTGTAATTAGATTTATAAACTGAACATCTGTCAAATCTACAACCTTATTGTCGTTTCACAAATTATTGTTATTTTCAATTATTAGCATCTGTATAGCCCAATCCTATAGCTCTACAGTCAAGTCAAGTCAAGTCAAGTTTATTTCTATAGCGCTTTTGACAACAGACATTGTCTCAAAGCAGCTTTGCAGAAATCAACAGTCAAAGTAAATGGTGTGCATTTATCCCTGATGAGCAGCATGTGCAGACTGTGGCAAGGAAAAACTCCCTTAGATGTTATGAGGAAGAAACCTTGAGAGGAACCAGACTCAAAAGGGGAACCCATCCTCATTTGGGTGACATCAAGAGTGTGATCATAAATCTTTCACCAATACAGAACACTGGAGAGTGAGAACTAACATGAGTACTGGAGTATAAGATTATAAGTAATGTTCTTTCTACAGTCTTATACAGTCTTTATGGTTATAAAACTATGAGCTACTGAGCAACTCATAAAATAGCTCAACTTTTAAGATCATCACAGATCCAGCACCAGCTTCTCTATGTTGTGTTTGGCTAGATTATAAAAACCTTGCATATTTTTTATATAATACATTAACATAATCACTCATGAAAATTAATTGAATCCTGGATCATTTATATAATAGAAAACAAAAAACAAACACATGATGAAATTATATAGGTGACGAAATAAACTAACAAAAATTAAAAATAAAAATAATATTTGATAACAGTCTGCCCTCTTGTGGTCATTTGATTTGTTACACCTATGTAGGCAATTATGATGACAGGACAATGGTTGCATGGGGACGTGTTGAAAAAAGTAAACCAAATAAATAAATAACAGACACAAATGTGCCCATCTCAAAACATTAGGTTACATACATGTGCTACTGTTTCCACTTTATTCTTAAGTTATTACTGCAAGGAATAATTGCACTCAGTTTACAGCCTCCTAATGGACTTAATGTATTTTTGGTCACTGCACAAAAGTAAAATTCTTAGTCATGCTACATGCCTACATAATTCATTTTAGCACTTGCACTTAATGCACACTCAGTGTTCACAGAATATGTACAAATTGTTTATTTATGTTTTTCATATTGCTTATTTATGTTTAAATGTATAAAATTCACCAACTCACTTTTATAGGAAGAAAGGCACAAATGGTTTCTTCATTTACGCATTTTTCCGATTGTGTTGCATCTGTGCAATCGATTCAATCCTGAAGAGACAGGCCAAGAGCTTCAGTTAATATTCATATTGAACATCATTAAGGAGAAATATGTGATCTCAGACTCAGATTTTGGTTCATGCTGACTTTGCAAGTCTGAGTCTAATGGGAACTCTATCCAACCATGCTAAGCAGAAAGTCATCTAAGGTGGATGAGCGACCAATAGCAAAAGACCCCAAGATATTATCAACCAAGACAAGGAATCTGGGGCTACAATGGGTACAAGTCTACTAAAGTTGCTGTAAGGACTGGAAGAAAACCCGATTTGACGTGATATGTTAAGCATTTGAGTTTTCTCTCTTTTTTTTTTTTTTTGCGTGCCACAGATTAGTCATATTTGAGAGAGTGAACAAAAGCTTTACTTAGACTATTCTACTTTAAACTGTATAACTGTAATGCATTGTGTTACAGATAAAGTTGCCAGCAAGCATATTGTAGCACCTATCTGGCCTTCTGTTTGGACTTCTTAACCCTCAACTGCTCAATTGTATAAATAAAATAAGAAATTACTCTGGATAAGGGTGCCCTTTTAATGTAAATGCTATATTGTACCATGCTTTGTAATAAATAAATGTCAACTAAGCAAGTGTGCGATTATACTATATATAATTTGGTACGGGTTGTTGAAAATTGAACCTTTAAGAAAGCCATTTTCTTGACTACCCTTACAACATTTTTAGTCAAAGCAAAGGCTTTATCTGGTTTACTTAAGATTTTAACAAGTGGGTGGACCCGAAATGTCTTGCAGTGTATATATTATCACTTCCACCAGAGATATTTCCTCATGGTAGCCTCACAGCTCCAGCGTCCCCAGTACAAACTCGATCTCCAGTTTCCCGGCTCCAAAAATTCCAACTCAATTTGGGTATATACCAGATGACAAAAACACAGACACCATCGTTTTCAGCTGATAAATACTGGTGGAAAAGAAACAACTGCTACTAATCCATCATCACTCACAAGACAATTAGGAAATGTCAAACACTTATTGATCAGTTTATTCAGGAATAAGGTAAGTGAAAAATATCTTCAGTCTACCAGCTGTAGTGAGTCTGTGGTCAGAACAAGATGGATTTTTCAAAACAGTTGCTGTTTGTGTGGAGTTTCACAAATTCTTTCAGATTAGATTTCCTTCAGGTTCTTCATTTTTCTTCTAAATTCCCCAAACATGATAATAAGTCATTTGCTTCGCTAAATAGCCAATAGATATAAATGCAAATGTAAATGAAATGAGTGTCCATTGTGTCCTATGATGTACGGTGTTCTCATCCATGGTGTATTCCCGCTTTAGGATTTCCCACAATTCTTACCACACTCAGGTTATTAAAGATCAATAAATGTATATTTGGTAACTGAGACCATACCCTATTTTGATCTACATGCTTTTAAAAAGTGAAGTACAGTTTGAATTAACTTTATTAATGTGAATTTGGTATCCTAATTTATTTTGGTAGTTTTGGTAGATTGCTTTTAAATATGGAGTGTGCAGAGAGATTTTTTGTGTAAAACAAAGGCTTACAATCAATCCAAACCTATCTGTGTTATTAGTTCATACAATATTTATTAGAATTCATTTATCTAAACTATTTTCTGTATGAATAGAAGTGAAAAATTTACTATTGAAGGCCAAACGTTTTGTCCTAATGCACTTAATAATGAGGTCTATTATATGCATAATGGATATGCATATGAAGAAATGTTAAAACATGACCGATTTTTCTTTGTGTGATTAATGAGAGATGAAGGAATGGGCTGATGATAGAGTTCGCCTGGTGAAAAGAGTGTGTGCTGAATGGACCGATAGAACATTGTGATTTAAAGTTGTCGTTGAACAAAGGTTTAATCTGCAAAAAAACCCAAAACAAAACAAAACAAAAAAACAAAACAGCAGCAACAAGGAGTTAAAATGCAGTCGGCATTACGCAGAATCGTACAAGTCGACTACTGTTTGTGTTAATTGCTCGTTTGCGTTGGGTAACATCAATCTAATTAGCTTAGATATGACAATCTTTTAAAAACAGTTCAAACCGCTTTCTATTCTTTGACAATCACAGTCACGCTGCTATGGTGCACGCTGCTATCTCCATAGCAACAGAGATGCTCAATCTTGTCCTGTAGTGGCCTTCGCTCACCACCCAGTGTCAAACTGATGCACGCCGAGTCAGTATTTTTGATGTACTATTATGCTGAAGTGTGAACAAAATAAATCTAAATTTCAGAAATCATTCCCACAGGACACTCACACAAACGAACAATCCGTTGTGTTTATTAGAATGATAAAATATCCATGTCGATTTTACAGAACAAAATAAGTCTGTGATTGTTTGTGTCTATGTAATGTGTGTGTGTGTGTGTGTGTGTGTGTGTGTGTATGTATGTGTAAGAGAGAGGTGTATACGTGGGTGTTTTTTAATACAAAAAAATTGCCTTGTACACTTTGCATACATGTATCTTCTGTACATATGGATGAGAAAACAAGATGTTGCTTCAAATGTCACTATTTCATCTATGTACAATTCTTTGAGTCACCATACGGATCGTTTTTTTTTTTCGTCCCTTCAGTCTGAAATGCCACTCAATTCTGAGTCATCTGAAATTACTGCAAAGAGAACAAAAAGTTTGTTCAGGAAATTTTTGTTCACGATTCCTCAGTTCGATCGACATTTAAAGATAAAAAAAAAAATCCTTCTGTCATGGTTGAGTAAATTAAGCAGTCATTTCAGATCCCAAAAATAAAACGCTCTTGTGCTTATATATATACAGTAGTGTTATTGATTAATAATCAGGGTTCGTTGCTGTGCCTTTTTCCCGGAGAGTGTAGTACAGTGCCTCGAGTTGAGGTAACGGTATGGCAGTTGTGGTAAAGGCCCGGCTGAACAGATTTACCAAACAACAGCACTTCCAACTTCAATGTAGCAGGCATGCTACACAAACGGAAATAAAGACACTGGTTACATGATAACAGAAATACACACACGACTTGCAAGAAGGAACGGAAAGAATTGTCTAAATTTAAAAAAAAAAACTAAATAAAAGCAAAACAGCACGACAATAATGACAAAGTTGATGCCTTTTGATACAAACAGCATCCAGTTGAATACAAAGTTACATTTTGGCACTTCAAGTGTGTCATGTTGCAGAACTGATCCACAGAATCTTAGATTACACAACAGAAAATGTTCAATTATCTTTTGCTAAAGTTTTTTTATTTGCATTGCAATGGCACAGAATTATATGCATGAGTGTGAAAAATGGTACAACCCAATCAAATATTGTTTTATATATGTATATAGGGCAACTAAATACTTTCGTCATTTCTGTTTAGTAAATAGTTGCTAGAATAGTTGAAATCTGACTTGCTAAAGGTACAGTATGTGTTTTTTT
The DNA here is from genome assembly GCF_014805685.1 of Silurus meridionalis. NCBI lineage: Eukaryota > Metazoa > Chordata > Actinopteri > Siluriformes > Siluridae > Silurus > Silurus meridionalis. The sequence goes on from NC_060903.1 coordinate 7,506,752, forward strand.
TTGGGACCAAAGAAATGTAAACTAAAGGCTGAAAGAAAAGCAAAACTTTGCCAATCAATTGCATGGCAGTATCGCAAATCACAGTAACTTTTTCCTCTCTATGGTTTAATTTATTTTTTATAAATTCTAGAAACAATTTACATGCTGCACCTTTAGGAAGACAGTCATTTGACAGTATTTTGGCAAATATTATTCTTAAAAAAATATGTTTAAAGTAAGACTTAGCTTGCAAGGTGGGCGGAGCATATTTCTGGGTTTGAAATTAATAAACAGAAGCCTGAACTGAAAAACCTAGCCAGATCAATTACATGGCAGTTTTTTGAATCACAGTTTTTTTTTCTAAAACGATATCAATATGGATATTATATGATCATTTCAGGTCTAGAAAACACTTCAAATTAAAATTCAAAGTATTCGAAGTGAACCATTAAGAGGATCATTTTGAGACTTCAGCAGCTTATAAATACTGACTGATCAGATTTTCTTCATAAAAAAATGAGTCAAGTTTAAAAAAACATTTTTAAACTTAAAAGATTTTCCTCATGCAATGTCATTATCAGTACCATTTCAACCACAACAGCAACGGAATAGTCATTTGCTTATCGCAGAATACTGAACAGCTGTATATTCTCACATCTGCATTCACTAGTGTTGCACTATGTGACTAGTTTCATGAAAGCATGGAAAGCAACTGTGGTGCAAATGCAGCATTGTGAAAGAAACTGCAGGTCCCTGAACTTCTGACCTATGATTAAAGGGGTCATGGACCTGCATTTCTCAACTACTAGGTTATTTTTCTGTATTTTAAGTCTGGGTTTATTATTGTTGCTTGGGGCAATCATACACATATGAAAGTTGTTCAAGTTGAATTTATAAATGTATAATGTGCTCCCTTAATCAAGTTCGGTCATGCTGCACGTGTGTGTGTGTGTGTGTGTGTGTGTGTGTGTGTGTGTGTGTGTGTGTGTGTGTGTGCGCGATGGGATTGGAGTGTCAAGCTGCAATCGTTCCAAATGCATGTGATCTGGAACTAAAATTGATGTGTGTGAGAGCATAAGTTGTACTTTCACAGGTGTAGCATATGACAATTTGTATTTGTGTGTTCCTCCTGTATGTGCTTGTGCATGTGTGTGGTCGCACTCTCTTTAACCGTAGCCATATGGTGCCAATATTGCACATCTTTAAAGAATTAACCCTTAAAGACTGGAACTAAGCATGAATGCAGCAGTGTGAATCTTCTCCCAAAAAGCAAGACACTGAAAATGCAGGTGTTCTCCGTGTGTGAGCATTTGTGTTTGTGTGCGTGCGTTTTTATCTTGCAGCACGTGCATTACATATACATTATGCAGATTGCCCATATGTTCAAAAATCTCTTGCTCGCTTGTACGAGTGTGCACCAGGAATTTAACTCCATCGTTTTTTTTCAACTATTTTTATCGTAATCTACTGCATATGTTTGTAGCATATGTGCAATTACCACAGAGAACAGTTTCTGAAATCACTTCCTGGAAAAAAAAATTAAATAAAAAACACTAACAAAACAATTTACTCCAAACTGACTTATTATACAAGTGTAATGGCAGTTGTTGAACTTGTCTTGATAGCTGTTTAAACTAAGCACCTACTCATATTATGCAAATTTAAAACAACAACCAATACTCTCACAATGTAAATATAAAAAAAGATAGACATGAGAGATCATACTAATAATACCAATCAAAATATCCGACCCAAGCCATTCTTATGTAGTTTTAACTTCCTACACTGGAGCTTAAAAGGTAAAGGGCATTCGTGCACCATCAGGCTGAAACTGAGGCACTTCTGTGTATAATATGAGCCTCAGTGGTTTAACACAGAAGAAATCTAATTTTTTTGCCTCAACAACTACCCTTAGACCACCATTACAAGTGAGTTTTGAGTAAAATGATTGTCTGTTTCTTTCTTACTTTCTAAGTACTTGCACATATGCAATATGTATCTATAAGGGTCATTTTTTTTTACGGATTATCGTGTTAATCTTTATTGAACTCTGTAGTAATCTTGTCAATGTCTCCTTTCTGCTCCCAAGCTGCTAAACCATACATATGAGGAAAGTTTTTAAATCCAAAATACTTTTAAAACAGGTTCTTCTTATGATGAACGAAAAACGCAGATCCTAATAATGAGACAAAACACGGAAGCAACGAAGCAACCGAAAAAATGGGTTATATAATACAGTACAGGCCAAAGTGTCTCTGGAACACTCAATATTTAATGACATCTCACGCCGGGTTAATCCAATCAGTTTTCCTCATTTGGCACAGTTTTGCTCAGCTCTGTTGTTCATCAGTCCCTTTCTTCCCCTGAGGAGATGAAGACAGGCTCATTTTGGGTCTCTCCTTCTCTTAACTGGGATAAAAAAAATAAAAACGAAAAAAAAAACTTGGTGAATACGTCTATGTAGCCTATACACTGTCCATATGAACATTCAGTTAAAGGTCAACACTGCTTTTCTCTTCTGTTTTCGTTTCTGTCCAGTTTCGAGCACGTAATTCACTGTACAACTGTACACAAAAATACAAATGTAAAACATTCGGGAGTCCAAAACACCTCATTCACTTTCAAAACATTCCTTTTCTCTACTTGAGAAGAATCGCTATAAATCGCTGCACATTTTTGTTTAACCCTTTCTGTCTTTAATCTTGCTCTTTCATTCTCTCTTTCTGGCCCTCTGTAGCACAGACTCATAGAGAATCTGAGTTAGTGGATAAGTCGTGTTCGTCCTCTTTCAGGTATTTTCCGCTCTGCAAACAAGCATTGTCCAGTCAAGGAGATGCACTGCTCCCATCTTATTCTATATGTCCTGCCAGCATGAATACTGCTGATGTGTGGCACTGCATCGTCGGTCAGGAGCGGTGATGCTACTTAAGTGAGTTCAACACTGTAAAACAAAAAGCAATTTATAAAACCAAAAGAAAAATGGGATGGGCTGAGGTATACGCCGCGGCTAGACTGCAGTGGGAATCGATGCCTTCGTGCTGTCTCTGCCGACCCTCGCTGAAAGTGTTTTATTACAAGCAGCTCAGAAATCCCCAGTGAACGAGAACACGCCAGCACATTCTCTAAATGATGAGCGAGAGAGCGAGAAAGAGAGAGAAAGGAGAGAGAGAGAGAGAGAGAGAGAGAGAGAGAGAGAGAGAGAGAGAGAGAGAGAGAAAGAAAGGGAGAGTGCGTGTGTGCTTGGGAATTGATATGGACGTCATTAGCCCTGCTGCAGTCACAAATGCTGCAGTTTGTTGCTGTACTTCTGCTTCTGATGAAGGACCAGCGAGGTGTGTTAAGACACATAGCAAGACTTTGAGGGTGGACTGAAAAAGCTGTAGGTATATATACATGTGTTTGTTAGCTTGCACTCGTCTGCAGGAACTTGAGCTATGAGGCAGAGAGGAGGCCATTTCCATTTCCAGTGATTGATCATTGCATGACAGAGGGATCTAGATCGAAAAGGAGCTCTGAAAGTAAGAAAGAGGGGAGAGAGAGACAGCTAGAAAAAAAAAGAAATTGGAGAAAAACAGAAAGATGTTGGCCAGATCCTGCTGGCACTGCAGTAGCTCTGAAGCTTTACGCTCTGCACGTTTTCTCCTTCGCCGCTTCCTTCCTTTTTTCACAGATCTTTTATTTTCTGTTTTAATTCACTGGCCTGAAGGAGCACGCTCATTGCCTCCCTTGCCCAGCAGGTGGCCGAATTCCGCCAAGTCCATGAGGCCACGAGAGCCGTGCAGAACAGTACGTGCAAGGCTTGCTGGATGCCCTGTGCCTGCAGCGTAACGGTGTCCAGGGGTCGGCACGGCGTGGAAGATGTAGTTCTCGTGGGTCCAGCGCAGAGCCTCGCCAGTGTACTCCATCTGTGTGCTGGGTGCTGACACCACCCGCCTCCTGTCAGGCGAGTCCTGAGGTGTAATTGGGTAGTTGTAGTCGCCTGCCGATTTGCGCAACAGTGTGCCCGGGCGCGTTCCATGTTCACGATACTTGGAGAGAGAAACGTAACGCTGGCGCTCGAGGACATCTTCATGCCGCCTGTCACCTAGGAGCTTAGAGCTGAGGAAGATGGCTGATGGTGGTGGGGGAGGACATTGGGTACCTACAGAGTTCAGGTAGGTCTGGCTCTGGTCCCAGCCGGAGCCTGAGTCAGAGAGTCGGAGAGAGGGCGCTGGGCGTTTCTGCTGCAGAGGAGTCTGCTCAGGTGTGGGTAGCAGACCCGGGTCCAGATCCCCTGCCTTCGTCCAACCATTAGGCATTACAAACAGTGTTTCACCCTGTGGGCGTGGCCGATCTGTCACGCTCAGCACTGAGCCACTGGTGCTGGGCCCCAGAATGCTGCGCTCCTTTTCACTCTTCCGCTGGCTGCCTGAGGAGGAAGATTCACTTCGAGAGCAATGGCGGTGCTTTTGACTCATAATCCAGCATACAGCCAAGCCAGAGAGCGCCGCCCCAGTGGAGAACGCTGAAACAGCGGCCACCACCAGCAGGTTCAGAGTCACTAGGCTCTCTGGTTCATCTGTAAAACTCTCATGGAGCAGACCTGCAGAGCAGAAAGCAGACAAGAGAACAAATGCATTAAACTTTATGCTTAATGTCAAAATAAACCATCTTAAATTATTCATTTGATTGTTCGTTTGTTTTTATGAAAAAGAAGGAACAGCAGAAAATCTACTTTTCAAAATAGAGGCTCAAAAACTGTATTTTACTCCATGACATGTGTCCTCCATTTGCATTAAAAAGCACACAGGAGTTTTTTCATGAACATTAGGCACATTTGCAGCCTCATAATCTGTTACAAATTCAACTAATAAATAACAATTTTATATTGAAGTAATAGATTAGAATAAATGTGGTAATCTGTTTAATAATGCATTAAGTTGAAGAATAATTTCAGTGCAAGTGGTCTTGTGAAAGAACTAAGTTGGTTTTGCACATTATAATTTTTTTTTTTAATCGTTGCTAGATTTATTGGAAGTGGAATCATTATCCAAATAATATCGCAAGATATCAGTTAGCATAATGTCAGGCACAAATTCTTTTACAATGTTTTCTTAAACTGACATTTAAACTTAAATCATAAGTGAGGGGAACTGCAATGCAATGGTTCATATATAGCAGGATTTTGAGCTTTACTTGTACATTAATGTGAACACTAAATGCAGCAAACGTGCATAGATTTAAGTTACATTTAGCTTGTATATACAACATACAAATTTAGATTTGGATGTAAAATGATAATGCAGAGATGTTATTATATATATATATATATATATATATATATATATATATATATATATATATATATATATATATATATATATATATATATATAATTTATTGTATATCGGGATTACATCTTTGCTTTTGGATATACTTTATTAGAAAGACCTGTACCCCTGCTTAGTCATACATGTATGCATCAGCCAGTCACAGAGTAATAAATAAAATCATGCAGACACAGGTCAAGCACTTCTGCTAATGTTCACATCAAACATCAGAACAGGGGAAAATGTAATGTTTATGATTTATACTGTGGGATGGCTGTTGGTGCACATGTTGATCTAAGTATTTCAAAAACTGGAGATCTTCTCAGGATTTTACACACAACAATCTCTAGAGTTTGAACAGAATGTGGTGAAAAACAAAAACAAAAAATCGCATCCAGTGAGTGGGGTAGTCTGTAGGTGGAAACATCGTGTTGAGAGGTCAGCTGAGAGAATGGCTAGACAGGAAGAAATCAGTAACTCAAATTATCCCTTTTTATTACCATAGTGAGCAAAAAAAAGCATTTCAAAAGACTCTTCACGCCTAAAATTGAGGTGTATTGTAATTTAAACTCTTAAAACTCTTTGTATTGTAATTTAAACTCCTCAATATGGTACAAATGTATTAATATCTTGAACTCTAGTATGACCTGTATTGACGTTATATAACAATAACGCTGTTCCCTAGGAATTACAATTTGAGAGTATACATAAGTATTGATGAACAGAGTTCATAGAGAGGTAAGTGTAGGTTTTTTAGAAATTTTATGAAAATGCCAGCGTTATTAGGAGCTCCAGCAAAATACTGACTTACTTAACCTTTGGAAGATTACCAATTAAAAAGCAATCAACCATAAGAACTATTGACTTAGCAATCAGACAATGCTTCATTAAGACAGCAAGCAGTGCAAACTCCATCTATCAAGTGACTTGAAAAGTCTGTGCAAATGATCAGCTGTATAGAGACAAGAAATATGCATGAGCATGTCAGTATGCTCACAAGTGTGGATTAAAGCTTTGAAAAACAAGGTGCTAGAACTTATATTTTTTAATCAGTCTGCATGTAAACACTGAAATTCTTGTGCAGTAAAGAAAATTCTTATCATTAACTGATATTTATTGGATCCGTTTTTAAATAAATGGAAAAAGACGAACGTGTGTATGCAATAGAATGAAATGTAATACTGTATTCTGAAAATTATGCAAAGTTTTTTTTTCTTCCATCCTAGCACCTTCTTTATATACTCTCTTTCTCTCTCTCTCTCTCTCTCTCTCTCTCTCCCTCTCTCTCTCCATCTCTCTCTCTTTTTCTCTCTCTCTGGCATTTCCTGTAATCTTTTCTCTCTGCAATCCTGTGGGACGTCCTTGATTTTCTGCCACCATTTTCTCGATCCCAGATCCCAGATCTCTTATCTCTTCTCCTCCCCTTGCTCAGTCCTGCTTCTGCTATACCTTACGTGTATGTGTGTGTGTGTGTGTGTGTGTGTGTGTGTGTGTGTGTGGGCTCTCTGAGCTGACCGCCTTAGAAACCAGAAGCTGTACGGCATGGCTAAGTTTCTATTCTGAATCACATTATCATACGTCTTGCCTGCCGATGGTTTTTTGACTTCTGCCCTGCCGCAGTATGCGCCTGTTATCGACTCAGAGGACACACAATACCAATAAACTTTTTACGAAATGGTATTTTGTGAGAAATATATAAAAATGTAAACATTGTAAGAAATTGTCACAGAGTTAGCGAGATGAACGTACCCACAGACATGCGCTCTCTGACATGGATGGAAAGAAGGAAAAGATGTGCTTATGACGAATAGCAGGGTCATGTATGATTGTACAAAATAATGTTGGCTGTTGAAACGAACTCTAAATTTACTCTAGCCGGCCATAAACGCTTTCATTCAACAGTAGAGAGTGTATCTGTGCATGATTCTGGGTTTATATTGTCTCTTTACACTCCAGTCTCTTTGTTGCTGTCTCTCACCACTCTCAAGTACCTTCAACCATCATCACCCTCCTCTTCACCTCAGTCGGAGGCCTCACTTCACAATATAGCTCTTTAGGGAGCAGCTGAAGCACACTAAGAGACAACAGAGTATTACATAAAAACTCACTCAGATGCTCTTATTGTCATTCTGTCCTGCTGCACGCCTCTCTCTATCTCCGCACCCGCTAGTGCGTCACTTGGTTATCAAAGGATGAAAGGACAGAAGATTTTGAAGAACCTCAAAGAGTTTTTTTTCCTTCTCACTTAGACAAAACGAACAAAAGAGGAAAAGAAACAGGTCTGAAAACTGGTAAGACACATTCCGCTCATGATAACAGTCGGTACTGGAAGCTGAAACCTCTTTCTCGCCACATCTGTTCTTAAAGCCTAGCCCCTATCCGTCCCCCCTACAACACCCTTTTTAAACATCAGACAACATCAAGAACCACACTCGAGAGAATTACATCTCGATCTTCAGTCCACATTCGAGGTCACAGACACAGTGATTCTTTGAAGTGAGGGTGCTCTTTGATGTTCGGGGGCCATAAGGAAAGCTCTGCAGGCTGAGACGCCACTGTATCTTCTATATTACGACGCTTTAATGGCAGTTTAGGCTCCACACCGTCCCTATAAATCAGACTATATGGAGAGTAAGGTGGCCATTTTTAGGCCGCAACATTTCTTTGGCTGTCGAGCCTCCAGGACAGAAGCGAGGCTGCTATGCGTCGGCTCTGGGTCATGGACAGAAAGCTCGGTACTCCAGCTTTGCTTACACTTGTGCAGAAGTGAAAAATGTTCTTGCTAGCAGCAGTTTAAGATAAATCTTTCATTTTCATGTAAGATGTTGTTTGTTGCATGTCCTTTTCTTTCACAGTGTCAAGATTTATTATGAAGTACAAGGTTCTTCTCACTCTTAACAGATACGCTCCTGCCATTATGCAGACACAATCGCTTTGGGCTTTACAGCACCAGGCCCCCTCAAAGTAATAACATGTGCTGTCCAATTATATATTTTTTTACATTTTAAATGAAAATGACTTCTGGAGAAAACTGCATTATGTTCTAAAAAATAATGGCTTTTCATCCCTGGCTTCTTTTACTTTATGAACACTGGACTATTAGATCTAATATTATTTTAGTGCAATATTGGTCTATTATTTTTCTTTCTGTCTAAGCAGTGTAGCCGAGGTAGCAGCTGTCTGGAAAAATTAAGAGGGTTATACGAATGGCACAAGGCAAAGGAAACGCAAGAAAATAAAACGAAGGACATTTGTTAAATGCTAGAGTGAGCTCGCAATACACATCTTGTGTTTAACATTTAGTGTGGATAAGCCTGCACTTTATTGGTTTGTTTATTCTAATATAATGTTTAATTCTAGACCTGCTGCATCTTGCACAGCTCAGTTGTTTCCAAATGGATCTCACTGTGTTTATAAAAATAAAAAAAACCTATATATATATATATATATATATATATATATATATATATATATATATATATATATATACACAGTGGAACCGGGTTATCTCGACCTCAGTTACCTCGACAACCCTATTAAGTCGACGCTTTTTCTAAGCATTTTTTATCGGTTATGTCGACTTTTTTTAAGTCGCCGAACCCTAATATCTCGAGCACAAGTTGGGAAAAATTTGCCATTTAACGTCGGTTATCTCGGTGCAGCCACAGAAGAACTCGCGGAAGTGGCGGAAAAATCAAGGCTTACAGCTGCTACAGGTGTTGTATTGTATACTGGTGAATCTCTGCTGTTAGTTAGTGCACATATGCCTTTTGTTGTTAAATGTTATGCGATGAACGGGAGGCGAAAGCTGCGCTTGGCGGCGCGGAACGTGGGATGACCATCCAAAAGCATAGAATGAACACCGGCAGGATCAGGGGGGGAATCCGCGGTGCGCTTTGGGAAGAAAAGAGCAGCCGTTGAGAGAGTGCCGGTGGAAAGGCACGTACCGGGATACGCATGCGCGATAACAACGACCGCCGTGAACCAACATATACCAACAATAACGGATAGTGAGAGTGTGGAAGTTTAAATAGGAGCTGGTGATGATGATAAACGAGCACCATATGTGCGCGATTGAAGCCCGGGAGCTTCAGAAAGCGGCGGCACCTGACACGCTGAAGGGGGCCGAAGGGGGCGTGGCAGGTGGATTCCTGACAGATAAACATGTACTGTATGTATTTTTATAGCATGCCTTCATCAAACAAATTGTGGCAACGCTGTTGTGTAAAAAACCCCTTCAAAAACACGTGCATGCACATTCTCATTTATTAACGCACATCATGTACATAAAGAAATTTCAAGCACGTTAATATATTGCCGCCATTTTGATTTTCGTTTATCTCGATCATCGGTTATCTCGATGCTTTTTGGCGACCTCCTAGGACATCGACATAACCGGGTTCCACTGTATATAGGTTTATATATACATACACACACACACACACACACACACACACACACACACACATACAATTAAGGTGCGATTAATGCAGCACGCATTTCTGACCATTTTTCTTTTTCTTTGTCTTCTTTTTTCGCCTTCTCCCATTAGGAGTCACCACAGCTAATCATCAGTCTCCATACCCCCCTGTCCTCTTTCAAACCAATTACCTGCATGTCTTCCCTCACCACATCCATAAACCTCCTCTTGGCCTTCCTTTTTTTCTCCTTACTGGTGGCTCCATCCTCAGCATTCTTCTACCCCATGTACCCCATGTCCCTCCTCTGTACATGTCCAAACCATCTCAATTTGCGCCTCCCTCACCTTGTCTTTAAAACGTGCTACATGCGTGGTCCCTTTAAAAAACTAGTTTCCTGTCCATCCTCTTCACTTCTAATGAAAATCTCAACATCTTTAGCTCAGCTACCTCCGGCTCCACCGCCTGTCTTTTACTCTATGCCACTGTCTCTAAAACATACAACATCGCAGGTCTCACCACAGTCCTATAAACTTTCCCTTTCACTTTTGCAGATACCCAGGTACCTAAACTCCTTCACCTTCTTCACCTCTTCTCCCTGCAACCGCACCAATCCATAGCCCTCCCTCTCATTCACACACAAGTACTCTGTCTTACTCCTACTGACTTTCATTCCTCTTCTCCCCAGCACGTACCTCTACCTCTACAGGCTCTTCTGAACCTGCTTCATGCTTTCACCACAAATAACAATATCATCCACAAACATTATAGTCCACAGAGATTTCTGTCTGACTTCGTCTATCAACCTGTCCATCACCACTGCAAACAGAACAGGGTTTAGAGCCGATCCTTGATGCAATCCCACCTCCACCTTAAACCAGTGTGTATACAATATTGAGTGTATATATGTATGTATGTATGTATGTATGTATATATATATATATATATATATATATATATATATATATATATATATATATATATATATACATACATACATACATAGAGAGAGAGAGAGAGAGAGAGAGAGAGAGAGAGAGAGAGAGAGAGAGAGAGATGACAAACAATAACAAGTATACATGACAAATATTTAATATAACTTATAAAGTTATCATTTGTAAGATATAAATATAAGTTGTGAACGGCAAGTCTATATACAAGTGCTAATTATACTGTGAATGTGAATCAGATGTACAAACATTCACATGACAATGCGGCACAGTGGCTGATCCTGTGGCTCTAGGCATATTTCTGACCTTACCCATGTCCAGTTTGTCAAATGAGGCCCAACTTTGTGGCACCCCTATGACACAAGTTCATGTTATTACTTATTTTAAAACCGCTACAAACTTTTTTCCCTTTTCAGCCTATGTTCTCTCATCAAGTTTTCTGTGCTCATGATAAACTAAAAAAGACCTCCATCCTGAAGACTTTTCTGTACCGGAAACCTTAAAAGAACACCTTCTCTCCTTGCTGTTACAATCTGCTGACTCCTTGCATAAATGCCAAAAAAAACATTTCCTCACAGAAAACTTCTGCATATCAACAACTGTACACATTTTTAATCCGTTTATGTTTGAGCGTCTGTCAACTAAGTTGCTCTGCAAGTTGTAATTATTATAGAAATTATATTAAAATCAGTACATTCATATAAACCCAGTGCTTGCATTAATAATATTATGAATTTTATATACTATATTAATATTATGAATAAACACCAGCTGATCAATCAGATTTATTTAGTTTATTTAGTTTATTTATGATAACATAAATAAACAATAAAAAAGGAACCAAATCAATTCATAAAATACCCAGAATGTGACAGAATGCGAAAATGCTGCAAGTAGGAAAGAAGTCAAATTTTCTGCTTTATTTAACTTTTGGGATGCTCAAAAAACCTACGTACATACTTGTAAAACTTAACGTGAAACATAAGCTTCCTTTTATTGAGAGCTTTATGAATCTGGTGTTCTATTATGATCGATAGGTCGCATTTCTTTTAATCAATTCTATTTAAAGAAGCTCTAAAAAAAGGAGCTCATAAGCATGGAGGTTGCTCCTTGTTCATCATGCTTCTATAACTCATTAATAAAAACAAAAACAACACATTTATGGTTGTGTATAAAACGGCATTCATTAAAGAATTGAAAAAATGGAAGCATAGTCTATAGCCTTAATACCCTGGTCAATTTATTTAATTTATTTTGACATTGCTTATCTTAAACTCTGCAAACAGTGCTCACAGGAGTGCATAATGCGCTGATACGAGTCTGCGCTTAATTATAATTAATGACACTTTAATTACTTGGTTTTTGCTTTACTATCACTTTTAGAATTTGTCATTATCACTTAAACCACATGACTCAAGCTGTGTACAAATAATCTCTTCAACTCTATAGGTAGATGTTTGTTCTTCAATTTATTTTTTTTAGAAGCAGTATAGGTTTTATTGCCGTGTGCTCACAAACACATCAGGAATTTATCTTTGGTGACAGCAGCTTCTAGATACAACCATAAAAAAGATCTTATATACAGGTATGTGCAAGTGGGAATTCGCAATTGAGGCTGTGAATGCAATGTAATAAAAAATATAAAAATATATCATAAGCTTCATCTACTCTTATATACCATATATAATTTTATATATTTATGCAATGTAATACATTGTAAATAAAAAAGAATAAAGGCTTTTATTTAATTCATGTGTTTTCATATTGCACATGAATGTTAAACAATTCTAATGCATACAAATTTCTTTAGCGCTACCAATCACCTGAGTCAGTGTAAATGCTCATGGGGTAGATGGCCTAGAGGAAAAACTGCACTTATGCCTTGATGTTCTAGCGCTCAGTTGCACTGTCCAGAAGGCAGCAGTTCACAGAGGTGGTGGGCTTGGTGTGTGATGCCAATGGTAATTTTGAATGCTTGTCTGGCACACACATGATTCGTTTAAAATTTTATTTTTATATATTTATTTAATTTTTTTACATTACCTTTTTACCTGAAGGGAAAATGCTTTTGTTTTCAAATGACCATAATATGGGGGAAAAAAATATCAGCTACATCTAAAATATTACCAAATTTCATGCTGAACGGCATTTAACTCACATTTGCACTACTGCACTACTGTATATTCCACACATATTTATACTATATATACTGTATCATATATACATTCATACTTGTACATAACCATATCATGTCATTTGAGTATATTATCTTTTGACATGTCTGTATGCATAATCTTTGCACAGTATATTGTATATTACTATATATACCATATAATATTACCTACTGCACCTTCTGTACATTATTCCCTGTAAATTTGGACCTCATACCTTATTTATCGGCTGCTATCTATTGTAAATAGCCCACTTATGCACTTCTGGTTAGATGCTAACTGCATTTCATTGGCTCTGTACATGTACCTTGCACAATGACATAAAAATTCAATCTAATTTAATCTAATCTAATATGATTGGATGTGAAATGTATGATTTTTCTGTAAGGATCATATCAAAATTGCACACAAAAAGCTTTTGATGAAATGCTTACATACATTTACCCAAATTCATCACTCTTTTATCCTACAATTGTTTTATGTTTATTTTTATGTTTCAATCTGAGGTTTAAAAAAAACTGTACAGTGTACAATATGGCATTTCATTAGCATTTGCCATTACTCAAAATGTCAGCTGCAGTAATAAAGATTCTAAGGTTTACATTATAACCTTTAAGGGCAGATGATTTAGTTCACAACAATAAAGCAGGAACGTTTCTGTCTTTTGCAGCTCGCATGAGTTGCCCCAACTGCTGGGAAGATTTCCTCAGCTCTATAATCACCTCGGCAGGGCTAGCATGATAACCAGTTACTCCTTTCTGCTCGAGTGCCCTCAAAGCTCTGGATAGGAAACCCCCTGCTGCTGTTCTACTTCTAGAACTCATTTCAGAATGCTGAGACAATTCAGAAAGCTGCGACGGATTTGGAATTCACACTTCTGGAACTCAGACAAGGCCTGACAGAGAGAAGCTTTTGTGCAGTATGTATTGTTGCATATTTGGATGGAAGTTTAGTCTTTTGATGCATTCTTCTGTATTCTTCCTACATATAGTGTAACACAGGGTTCCCCAATCACCGGGCCTCGGACCAGCACTGGGCAGCAGATCATTTAGTACCAGGCTGCACAGAATAAAACCTTTTTTAATGTTCATGTCAGTTTAATTTTAATGACTTTTGCAGTCTGCAGGGTGTTTTATTTAAAAAAATTACCACTTTTGCCTATGTCAATTTCTTGTTCCATTTGCAGTATTTGTCTATGCATTAATACATTAAGCTATATATATATATATATGATGCACTGTTGAAAAGTACAAGTAAATACGTAGTTATAAGGCTATGGCAGTGAAAAATGTGCAGACACTGTTGTAATGGTACAACAAGTAGAAGGTTATAAGGCTACGGCATTGAAATAAAATGTGCAGAAGTTGAATAAGCATGTACACTAAATATATGTATACGTAAATGTGAAATATTAGGCAGGATGTACAGTAAGGTACAGTAGATATACAAATAAAATAGTAGTATATATACAGTACATTATATATCATAGTAAATAAGTAATTTAATTATAAGATATATAAAATAGTAATATTATATTTTTGTAGCTTTGTGTTGTGTTCCAGATCTGTTATTTAGTGTTGCACCAGGGTTCTAGAGGAACGTTGTCTCGTTTTTACTGTGTACTGTGTACCACTGTGTATAGTAGAAATGACAATAAAAGCCACTTGACTTGACTTGACTTGACTTGATGTGGATTTGTGTTTAGTTATGTGCGGGACCCCTTGGCTATAGAAAAATTGTGTGTCTTGTGTTAAACTGGTCCGTGATGCAAAAAAGTTTGGAGACCACTGGTGTACCAGAACACCACTATTTGTATCTCTTTAGTACTGAAAATATTAATTGGCCATGGTGTGTTAATCATGGGTCAGGAAAACAAGTGCATCTAGATATTTAGGGTTCAGATTTTTTTATCTAGCTTGCTCACATCTGACTACTCTCCTGTGCTTGCATGAAAATAAAACCCTCCCACTCACATCCTGATGCATACCTCTTGTCTCAACAAGATGCCCTTGTGAACTTTTCCAGCAAGCATTCTATAAAAAAAAACCCACATTATCTCTATTCTAAATAATGTATGAATCATCTACTGTTACGTTTCTTACACAGTCACATATACAGTTACAGTAAGCAGGTTTGAATAAACAGGTGCTGAACATTACTATGGTGTTTTTTAAATTGACACCGAAGAATGCTGCCATGGAAACAGCATTCAGGTCTTACAGCTGTAATGCTTATTTGTTGGGAACTCTTTTCAGCTACATCTAAACAACACTTTTCCCCCCTGGATTTTTCATTTAACACTTAGCTTTCTATTTTTATTAACACAATATTAGTGCCATTATTTATAAAAGAAAAACTACGAATGACCTAGAAAGCAAAGAATGGCTTATCCAGAGGATTAGAGAATTCTATTATAAACATAATAGACTTCTGTTTAAATTCAATTATGATGCACTACATCCTGCCTCGAACAAAAGGTGCAGGTTCTTTTTTAGTACCTAGAATAATCTAAGCCACAGAAAGAGCTGTTTCCAGTTTTGTTACACAGGCTTCCACCTGGCTAGAAAAACCTTTTAGCACAGTCTCAGTCTTTAAATAAACGTAAAAACCTTTTTGTTTGGACACATTTTGGACACTATTTTTTTTCTTAAAAATGTGCAGATATAGGCAGAAGACGTGGGGTTGGGTGTGTACATAAATAGAGTTATTGTAAACTGTATGTAATAAAAAGTATGGTTTGTTCCTTTAAGCGTCATTGCTTTCCCATGCCTCAAAAGTCTTTTAATTTTTTTTATAATAGATCACTGGGTTTCGAATACGAGCCACTGAGCATGTATGCTTCCTAAAAGAGTTAGCAGCTGGTTTAATCCATCACTATGCCATGACAGTAAAAGTTGAGAAGAAAACTTGTAAGAGAACATTCTGCTAGGCTTTGCAGAATGCTACTTTTGCTGCTGGCAGTGGTCCAGCTTTCTGTGGCTGCCTCACTAAAAAACATGTAATATCCTTGTCCTGTCTACAATCATAATGTCAACGATTGGCATTTTCTTAAGCAAAGAAGAGGGCAGAGGCAATATAATATTTCATTTGATTTTTGTGCATGCAAGGATGCTTCAAATTGCTGATATTAAACTGGATTTTACATTTTTTTCATTACCATAAACTGCAGCATCTTAAACTCACATTCACAGTAAAATTCTTTGCAACACACCCACACACAGACACACACACACACACACACACACACACACACACACACACTTGACAACAACTCTATTACCTCACTGCACATTTTTTATGTAAACATTTTTTTTATTATTAATAATTTTTAAAGATTAAAACAAATTTCTAATTAATTGTGACTTGAATGTTTACTTAATTTCACTAGTTTTCTTGGTCATTTTTCACAGTTTCACACTTCTCTCACTGTCACTGAACTTTTATTCAGCAGCAAAAAATGTTGTTCTCTTACTCTCCTTTCTAACGCTCTGTCACTTTTTATCTCTATCTGTCTGTCCCTCTCTCTTTAAATTGCTCTATTCCCTGAAGAGTGGTTAATCTATCTTACTGCAGACTGCTGTCAATGCTAAAAAGAATTGTGCAGGGCAGCTTCATCGAGCAAAGGGCACACGGGGTGAACAAGGGCAAAGTAAAAGCGCACGTGTGTGTGTGTATGTTTTAGTCTGAAAAAAGATCATAAAACTTTTATACATTATGCTATTTTTGTACCAGACCTACAAATATGCAAAGATAAGTGAGAAATGAAACATGATATGGTGCGCGATTACAGAAAAGAAATCGATGAATTATGATGAGATGTGTAACTGTTTGCACTATTGATTATTTTCCTTAAATAGCACATCTCCTTATTATTCCTCTTGGGAACCACAGCCAGCAGTACCAATTTTCTAATGATCAAATAATGAATGAGAATACATTTTACCCATTTGTAATTACAAATAATGTCCTGTAATGTCTAACTTCTGGTTCACAACAGAACTAAACAGATCTTTATTAAATATTACTGTCTTGGTATTAAAATGTATTGATTAGTATACTTACATTTTGTGAAATAAGTTGTTACTATGAAAAACGGATTACTCAACTATATTAAAACATGCAAATTTTATAAACCTTTATTTTGCACTATAGCCAACAGCAGTAATGTCATGATTATGCTGCTTTGTGTGTCACCTGCAGACCCTCAAAGCCATAATGTGGTATGAACAGTCCAACACACTGGATAAAATGCACCGCCCAGTTTTATATACTATAGCAAACTATAACAACTCACCCTCACAGTCTCCAAGATGTGTGGTGTTCCCATACTCAACATCCTGCACAAATGGTAGTCTGCATAAAAAAGACAAGTCAAATAAGAACTAAAATTATGATGACAGCTTCATATGTATAATATGTTTGGTACTCACCTGGTACCAGGTCTGAGGAGAGAGCAAGTGCTTCCTCTGGTCCAGCCACAGTAAGGATCTCTAGAGGAGATACAGTTCCTACACACACACACACACACACACACACACACACACACACACACACAAACACCATTGTAACCTCTAAAGTATTAACCATCATCTGCAATTACGACATAATAGCAAATGAATGAAACACAAACAAATGCCAATGAGAAATGCCATAGACACACACACACACACACACACACACACACACACACACACACACACACACACACACACACATTGTCTTACTATCCTTTGGCCTCATATACTATATATATTTTTTGTAAAGATTTTTATTGTCCTTGCAAGTTTGTCATGTGTGTCCCAGACACAGCATATACAGTGGAACCTCGGGTTACGAATTTAATTCGTTCCGGTACTTTATTCGTAACCTGAAAAGTTCGTATCCCGATACAAATTTCCCCATAATAATGAACAGAAACTTCGGTAATTCGTTCTGGACAACCAAAAATATTACTTAAATAAAAATAAAGCCAATATTCACTAATATTATTTACTTTTAACGTTATATTAAAATCATACCACATAAAAGTACCGGGTACTTTCCCTTTGAGAAGACTCGCTGCAGGAGACGACGTTCGTAGAAGGGGGAGGAGGGAGAGTTATTGTTTGGAAGGAGAATCTTATTATATTATATTATTTATATATTATTATATATTATATTATAGAATATTAAAGACAGTGTTATTAACACGAACGCTGAGACAATTGTTGCATTAGAGGGAAAATGAGAGCTGTTTCTTTAAGGCTACTATCAGTTGGTATTGAAGTCCAGAGTGAAATTCATTATGGGTATTGTACTTCGGAAAAGACTGTAACCCTGCTAATCTATCTTCATAAAAACAAGTAAAGTGGTTATGCATCGGCTAATGTTGTCCATCTCATCATTCCACGAGCATCAACTAACGAGTTGTTACGCTGCTGCCGGGAAAAGTTCAAGCGGATAAGTAACACGATGCTCTCGCTAGGGACACAGGACGCTAACTGATGTGACGAGCTGCGTGGATAGAGCAAAAACAACCAACTTGCCTGCGATTTTTTGGTGAGCGACGTTCGTATCCCGATATATTGTTCGTAACCAGGGGCAAAAATTTTGATGAACTGCGATTCGTAACCTGAATTATACGTATGCCGGGGCGTTCGTAACCCGAGGTTCCACTGTATTCTTTTAGAGGCACCCTCAAAATGCCATAAAAGCACTCATATTTTGAAGCACATAATTATTAAAACAGTGAAAGAGAAGGCAGAAAGACAACGTGAAGGTAATTTCAACACTTCTATGCCAAATAATTAGCAGTGTAAAAGCACCTGAAAAGGTTCAAATTAAATCTAAATGAAGTGAAGTGACATAATGAGACATGAAAGAGTGTAGAAAGAAAAGGTCTATGCTGTGCCCAGGTGACAGGGTGCAGTAATCAGACCTTAAGTTTTAAGTGTGATGGCTGACAACCTGGAAGTGTTGCACAGTGTTTAACAGAGATGCCATGGCAATTTATTTTTCAAAGCCAGCTTTCATCCTGGCGTGCTCTAAATCTTACTTCAGCTGTCATTTGTCTATGGTTTGTTTCTGACAGACAGAGCAACCAATCCTCCATTTATACACTATCATTTAACTTCTTATAACTAAATCAATTTTATTTTGCCTTAATTAATAAGTTTATGTTAATGCCTTCCTTATTTTTAATATTCTTTATTTAATGCCAATAATATACAACTGGGTTTCACACAATGTTCTTTATAATACTCTTGATTTTTAATCTAATGAATAAGCATGATGATGCGTTTGTGATCAAGAATCCAAAGCTCTTCTGTATGGTGCTCTGGATATAGGCATCTGCTAAATGTAATTAAAAATTAACTGCTTATATAACCAGACAGTATATGGTTATATACATGCACTCCTGACCAAATTTTCTTTGGAGGTGACTTCTGTCAAAACTGCCTTCTACAAGGAAAAGCTTGAGGCCTCTGCACAAGATCCTCGTAAACTCCACAACATCTTCTCTTCACTAATCAACCCCCCTGCTACACCTGCTCCATTCTCCCTGACTGCTAATGACTTTGCCTCCTTTCATGATGAGAAGATTAAGAAAATCTGCCAGACCTTCACTTCCTCCCCAACAATGACTAAACAACACAGCCGACAATCCACTACGTCTCTGTCAAGCTTCTCAACCTTAACAGAAGATGAGATACTGCAAGTCATCCAATCTTGCAATCCCACCACCTGGCCTCTGCATCCAATCCCTTCAACTATGCTTCAGACTATCACACAAGATCTCCTGCCCTTCATCTCCACAATCATCAACGGGTCATTAACATCTGGTTATGTACCAACTACCTTCAAGCAAGCAAGTATCATTCCCATCTTGAAGAAACCTGCTCTGGATCCATCAGATATCAACAACTACAGACGGTATCACTTCTCTCCTTTCCTTCTAAATCTCTGGAACTCACTGTTTTTAACCAACTGTCTGTCTATCTCTCACAGAACAACCTCCATGATCCTAACCAGTCTGGGTTCAAAGCGGCACATTCCACGGCCCTTTTGGCTGTTTCTGAGAAACTTAATGCTGCTCAGTCAGCCAAAATGTCATCTGTACTTATCTTCCTGGACCTTTCAGGAGCATTTGACACAGTCAAACACAAGACTCTTTTGTCAACTCTCAAGAGCCTCAGTATCTACAGAACAGCATGGGAATGGTTTGCTTCCTACCTGGAAGGTCACTCATACCAGGTAACATGGAGATGATCCACATCTGCCCCATGCAGACTCACCACTGGTGTCCCACAAGGCTCGCTACTTGGTCTTCTCCTTTTCTCTCTCTATACCCACTCAATTGGTGAGGTCATATCCTCACATGGGTTTTCTTACCACTGCTATGCAGATGACATTCAACTAATCTTTTCTTTTCCTCCATCAGATACCACAGCTTCCGTTCAGATCTCGGCAGGCTTGACAGACATATCTTTATGGATGAGTGCTCACCAACTAAAACTCAACCCCAGCAAAACAGAACTGCTGGTCATCCCAGGTGATTCATCTCCAGGTCAAGCTCTCCAAATAACACTTCATGACTCTCTGCTCAACCCTTCAGCCACTGCTCGTAACCTTGGGGTAACTATGGAAAATGAACTGTCCCACATGTCACTAATGTGGCTCGTTCCTGTCAATTTCTTCTCTATAACATCCGAAGGATTCAACCATTTCTGTTCACACAGGCTGCCCAGGTGCTTGTTCAGTCTCTTGTCATTTCAAAACTCGACTACTGCAACGCTCTGCTGGCAGGTCTTCCCCTGAATGCTATTCGTCCACTGCAAATGATCCAAAACGCAGCTGCATGGCTTGTGTTCAATCAGCCTAAGTTCTCCTAAACCACCCCACTGCTGCGCTCCCTTCACTGGCTTCCAGTAGCTACAAGGCCAAAAATGAACCAGCGCCATCTTACCTCAGAGACCTCATCACATCTCGCACTGCACCACGCTGTCTGAGATCCTCCAGCACTGCTTGACTGGTACCACCTTCTCTCAGAATGAGAGGTAAGTACACATCAAGGCTCTTCTCTGTTCTGACACCGAGGTGGTAGAATGAACTTCCCCTAGATGTCCGTACAGCGGAGTCCCTGACTATCTTCAAGCGACGATTAAAGACCTACCTCTTCCTTAAACACTTAAATTAGCACTTTTCAAGTTTGCCTTGTGGAATTCAAGAGTAATATTTATATTAAGGTTGTAATCTATCGTACCAGTGTAGATTTATTCATTGCTAGAGACTCAAAGCACTTTTGTACGTCTCTCTGGATAAGGGCGTCTGTTAAATGTCACAAATATAATCTAATATAGAAGTTCAGAAATCAATGCAAAGTGGACCAAGTCATGGTTTACAAATTAGTATTGCATGTAAATTAATACATGGATAGGATAGAAGAATTTTTACTCACCAAATTTCTCATATAACACTCCTGCTTGGCAAATGATGAACCATATGGATATGCTTCACTCCTCTAAACATATTCAAGCAGCTAGTTATTGCTATGCTTACATCTATATCTAACTCTAAGTTTCATCTCAGCAAGAGAACCTTTTTATATTAAAGCCATCAGATTTCTGGGACTCTATTTCCCAGAAATCACTGCAGACTACTCTTCTAACTAAGTAACAGCAACTCTCAGAACACGCACACACACTTGATTCTCTGTGCTACACACAATTAAACACTCACACACCTTTATTCACATAAAATACTGTAAAACACTCATTGTGACTCTGCTCCATTGACTTAACCAAGCCTTTTTCTAATTTGTTTGATACTCTGTCGAACCTTATTTGTCTTATGATTTTTAATGTTGTGTTTCCCTTTGGAGTACTGTTTGCAAATCGCATGAACGTTGCCTGTTTTTGACTACGCTCTTGCCTCAAGATCTGAATTTGTTTGCTGTTATAAATAATCCCGACCTGCAATTGTATCTGCCTGTCCATGTATTTACATGACAAAAGCTTATTTATAAAAACTCAATGTTCCAACAAAGTATTAAAGATAATTAAAAACATGCACACACACACACACACACACACACACACACACACACACACACACACACACACGACCATTCTGCAGCAAGATGTATTTAAGACTTATCTAAAGGTTGCACTAGATACATTCAAGGATGTATGTGCATGTGTGCCTATGTATACTACTGCAAAATAAAGAATTACTACTGGATCTGTGATCGCCCAACATGCTGTGCAGACACACCAGTGTAACAGGGGGCTAAAAAGCGATTAACCAGCATGGAACTTATTAATAATGTGGATTAAATACACTAGTTCAGGTCTGTGCCAAAAGCTATTATGCAGGGACATGCTAGAGAAAGTTGTGTATGTGTGTTTGTGTGCCTGTGATGGGGTCAAATCAGTAGTAATTCAGACGCTGATAAAGCAGAAGCTATTTCGGTAAAACATTGACAAATTGGAACATTACAAATGGTGGTTGGAGTGTGTGTGTCTGTGTGTAGAAGGGACAAGCAGAGTGCATACAGTATGTGTGTATACTTACTTCATACAGCGGGAATGCAGTTGGCAGCGGGCTACAGGCAGTCTCACCACACAAGAGTGGAAAGATAACAAAAGAGTATGACTCTGTCTGTCCAGTATGAGAGACAGTGGCTGGCGTGCCTGAACAGAATCATCACCACACCTACACACACACACACACACACACACACACACACACACACACACACACACACACACACACACACACAACAAACAAACATTGATAAAAAAAACAGTTAAACAAGTCACATATTACTAACTATGCTAAGCAAGAGTTTGTTGATATTTAACATTAATACAGCCAAGAATTTATTATCACTGATAAAAACCTAGCCCTAAATCTTTCCTGAACACTCAGTCAATCCAGTAAGCACTTTATCCAGGTCGAGGTCCCAGTGGGTCTGGAAGCATATTCCATGAACAATGAGCACAAGGTGGGATGGTTCAGCCCCAATTGGAAGCCAGTTCATCACCATTCTCCCATTCACTACATTTATGGATTTGTCCATATCTATTCCTACTACCACCATATTTTTTAAAGTGAAAAGAAGCGTTAAAAACCCTGAGAAAACCAATGCAGACAGAAGGAGAAACCAGATTAAAACAAGAAACCCTGAAATTGTATTGTTTGCAATAAGCTTATTGTATATACTAATAATACTTATTGTTGACTTCAATTTATATAGACCTTAAAACATCTGTTTCATATCTACTTGATAATGTTCTATAACATCTCCCATTCTAATGGCTTAACTATATTTTCCAAGAAGGCATAAAAAAGCTCTTCTGGCCTGTCATAGATTTAATTTAAGAGGGCTAGGCAGAAACTATATTAAAAGGTTTTGTAATTTCGGATGCAAGTGATCCCCCC
>NC_060903.1:7842500-7885000 GCF_014805685.1 Silurus meridionalis
GTCTTCTACAACCTCACCTCAATAGCAGAGTTTGGCTGGTCTTTACCAGTTTTAAGTCTCTAACATAGCTGCTTCAAAGCTTTTCAGTTAGTGACTGTGTTTTAACCTTTAATGACTGTGTTTCAACTTTCATATGAAAGATGACCAATAGCAGCTGCTTGATATAATTGGTTAATAATGCCCTTGATTCTGATCTTACAAAATCCACGACTTATATTGTGCAAAAGTAAAAACTGAAGCCAAAGGGTAAAAAGAGTAGTCAAACCAAGTATTGATTCGATAGATTTTTTTTCTGTTCAAAGTATTTAAATGGTTATTTATTTTATCAATTAACAAAAAGAAAAAGAAATACACATGTTCATATATATATACAGTGTATATATAAAAATTAAATTATTATTGTGTTTTTTCAGGACGTAGACATGTCCAGACAAGACTAGTGGAACCCAGGGTCTCGTCTTTGAACAGTGGTGATTGTTTTCTGCTGGTTACTCCTGAGAACTGTTTTGTTTGGATAGGAGAGTTTGCAAATGTCATAGAGAAAGCAAAGGTACAGACTTTTTTTTTTTTTTTTATATATAAATTATATTATAAAAAAAACTATACTTTAACTAAAATAAAAGCAATAAATGACTATATAAAGTAAATAATTACAAAATGTTTTTTTATTTAATTATATAATTATTAGCAATGACTATGAAAGTTCAGTCTTGAGCTCTTTGTCATGAGCTCTTTTTTTTTTTTTTTCTTCTTTCGGTTGTCTCTGTGTCTCTGTGTGTGTGTGTGTGTGTGTGTGTGTGTGTGTGTGTGTGTGTGTGTGTGTGTGTGTGTGTGTGTGTGTGTGTGCGTGTGTGCGTGTGCGTGTGCGTGTGCGTGTGCGTGTGCGTGCGTGCGTGCGTGATAGGCATCTGAGCTGGCCACTTTTATCCAGTTGAACCATGACCTCGGTTGCCGGGCAACGCAAGTGGACACCATTGAAGAGGGGGTGAATCCTGAAAGCCCTGCTGCAGCTGAGTTTTGGAAAATTCTAGGAGGACAAGCCAGCTATCAGCGTACGCTCCTAACACCACAATCTACACAGCGAAACATGATCGTATTAGATTTCAATTACATTTATTTTACATTTAATTGCAAACACGTAGTGTGCCTGTGTCACAACAGCCTCTGGAACCCCAGAAGAGGACGAGTGTTTTGAGAGTGCGATTGTAGAGACAAATTGCATCTTTCGTTTGGTGGATGATAAATTGCTTCCTGATGATGATTTCTGGGGTAAAGTTCCTCGTTGCTCACTCCTGGGGTCCAAAGAGGTATGAAAGTTGCATCTAAATTATATACATATGCACATATTTTTTAAAGATAATTAAAATAATAATAAAAATAATAATACATTATTAATAGAAAATATTAAGATAAATAAAATCTGTATAATAAGTATAAATTAAAAAACATTTTAACACCAACTTTCAAATATAATCCTTAAGGTACATTTACAGATAACTTTTTTAATCTGTGCCTTGTGGTCATTGCTGTACCTGTTTATCTGTTAGCACAACACTAAGCACTCTATTTTTGGTTAAACTAATGTTTTTGTATTATATTACGAACTTTGGGATATGAGGCCATGCTTCAGCATTTGTTTATTGCTCCAAATATCCATATCAATATCTGCATTTGGATTTAAATCCACTCAGATATTTAGAACTTGAAAACACTGGAAAAAATATATAGATAGAAATGCCACCACTGTCAGCATGATATGTGAATTATGATGCTAAAAGTTCTTCATCCTCAGCTTTGCTCATAATTGGCCTCATCTAGACATGTTGAATATGTAAATCCTGTAAATATATAGATCCTGTTCAGGCAGATATTATTTCACTCTGTACAATCTTCAATCTAACAAATTTAACTAGTTTTAATTCCCGAAATATAATGCATTGCAGGTCATTGTTATGCGTTCTTCAAATCCTGCAATGTTGTGTTTTGCTAGATCCCATTTCTAATACAAAAAAATCCCGTTCATACCCATTTTCCTTGTTTATTCTGAATATGTTTTTAATCACATCTCTGGTTCACATAATGTTTTGCTTTCCACTGGTTGTATTGTTTTGTCAGTAAATTTATTTGCAATTATTCTTTCACTCTTTGGGTGCTAGGTAGATCTAAATAACATCTGCCCTTAGTTTTTGTGTGAGTCTGCTTTCTTATTTGCACATGTGTGTTTGTGTAGGTGCTGGTATTAGATTTTGGCAGTGAGGTGTACGTATGGCATGGTAAAGATGTCACACTGGCACAGAGAAAGGTGGCTTTCCAGCTGGCTAAGCACCTGTGGAATGGCATCTTTGACTACACTAACTGTGACATCAACCCACTCGACCCGGGAGGATGCAATTCACTCATACCCAGGTTTTTAAGAATATTCGAGTTTACAAAGTAACCTTTCTATCTCTGCCAAAATAATCTGCACTCAGTTTAAAATGATGAAATATCTGTGTGTTCAGAAAAGGTCAAGGCCGTCCAGACTGGGCGATATTTGGCAGATTGACTGAACACAATGAGACATCTTTGTTCAGAGAGAAGTTCCTGGACTGGAGAGAGAGCACTGATTCACTTCCAAAGAGCAGCAGTGAACATTCCTTTGAGCAGAAGGTGTTGTCCCTTATCTTCTGAAAAATAAATTAGATCAAGGCTGACTGCTTTACTCCAACCATAAATCTACTGTTAATATGTTGTATCTATGAATTATATTGTTGCTGAGGACCAGAGGTGCACCTGAAAACTAATTATGCTACATAGCATATTTAATTGAATATTTAATAAAGTCCATATCAGCAACAGTATACATTGCACATTGAGCAAGATAGTGATTAACTAAAGATTAATTAATTTTTAGATTACATCTCACTACCTTTAAAATTTTTTTTCCCTCTTTACCCATATTAGCTTGCCCTAAGTACACCCTCTCGTCTGGAGTCTGCTGCTTATGATGTGGGGTTGATGCTCCCAGTGCTCCAGTCCCCCATCAGCATGGTTCTGGAAGGGCAGAACGTTGGCCGCGGTCATGGCCCAGTTGAAAGCGGATGTTCTGAGGACCATCTGCGCTCTCTGGAAATTAGCACGCTCAGTGTGGATGTCTGGCACATCCTGGAATTTGATTATAGTCGGCTGCCCAAGCAGAGCATTGGCCAGTTTCATGAAGGAGATGCCTATGTAGTGAAATGGAAGTACATGGTGAGCGTAGCAGGTGAGTATCAATTGAAGGTGGTACTTCCTTCGGTGTGTGTTATGTGTCGTTTGATAATGCACAGCAGTGAAATTAGCTACAAGGAAATGTTGCTAATTAACCTCTCTGTAGCGATCATGTTAAAAAGAAGAAGCCTGGCACTGGAGAAATGTGACAAAAAACATGAAAGTAAACTTAAAAAAACATGGTATTTTGTATGCATTTAGTGGGCAACAGGCAGAAGCCAGAGCAGGTTCGCAGTGCTGGTCCAGGGCGAGAGAAGTGCTGCTATTTCTTCTGGCAAGGCAGGAACTGTACAGTCAGTGAAAAAGGAACTTCTGCATTGATGACCATTGAACTGGATGAGGAGAGAGGAGCACAGGTGTGTATTTGTGTGTGGCTGCGAATGTGTCCATAAGTGTGTCTGTAAGTGTGAATGTGAGTTAATGTATATGCATATAAACCTTCAGCAAAAATATTTAGACTGTTAAAAACGTATTAGTTAAAGTATGGCATTCAAAATTAATAAAGTTTCTACGTAAGCTTGATGGGCTATAAACAATTAGCCATGTTTAGAGTTATGTAGCTGTAGAAAGTAATAATGCGTATTTTTGCTGAGTAAATACAGCTATACATTTTATTCCAGTACAAACTGGCAACTGAAGAAGGGCCTGCTGTCTCAAATATACCCAGTTATAAGAAATTTTGTGAAATAGCTTAAGTATAAATAACTTATATTTAACTATTGTTAATTAGCAGTGTTTATAGATCATCTCTTGGTGACACTGGAGACGTAGGCTTTGAAATAAGGCTAGTTTAATAGAAACTGGAGCAAACATGCAGTAAATCACGGTACAGTAATATAGTGCTTTTATACAGTATAGTGCTATATTTAATACATTATAGTGCTGTTATTTACAGGTGCAGGTGCAGCAGGGCAAAGAGCCACCATGCTTCCTGCAGTGCTTCAATGGTGGTATGATTGTGCATTGTGGGAAAAGGGAAGAAGAGGAAGAGAACGTTCAGAGTAAGGACAATTTCGTTTAAGCCTACTAAACCTTGATTAGTGTGGACATTTAAATACGTAGCAGCACTATAACAGTTTGCATGTCGGAGAAACAGCATCAAATTAGTCATTCGATGTATTCTCTCTTTTCCTCAATCTCTCAAGGTGAATGGAGGTTGTACTGTGTTCGTGGTGAGATACCAGTTGAGGGCCATCTGCTGGAGGTAGCGTGTCACTGCAGTAGTCTACGCTCTCGGACCTCAATGATTCTGTTGAACGTTAACAAAGCCCTTATCTACCTGTGGCATGGCTGTAAGGCACAAGCACACACCCGCGCAGTGGCAAACACAGCTGCCGAAAAGATCAAAGAACAGTGAGTTAAGAAGATTTTCTGCTCTGACAAAATATTTACTTATTCATTAATTTGCTCACAGGAATGTCAAAGCTCCAGTGTACTGTCTAGACCAAGAACACAAGCTAACTAGGCTGAAAAGCTCATTTTGTGCATTAATATAAATTCAACAAAGTAAGCAAATCCATGAAAGGGTTAATATAATGTAGCCTTCTTTTCCCCCAAAAAACATTTGTGCTGATGAAAGATCAAATTTGCATATGCATGTTCAGATTTATACTCAAAGTGGACATGGACTAGAATTTTATCTATTTATTTAACTTTAGGTTATAATTGGTCTTAAACAAAAATGCGCAATTTTATTTATTAATTTTATTTTCATAATCCTGCTCACATTTGATTTATTGTTGTTTCACTGGTCAAATATTGGTAATTTTTTTTCTCAAATATAAAAAAACTTGTAGTAATTGCTAAAGACACGAGCATAGTCTTTATTTAAGGATCAAATCTGACATTTTGATATCCCACTTTCATGTTTATTTTTAATCTTGATGCCTTGTGCCTTTCTGATAAGTATCTCTATTTGTATCAATTTAGAACAAATTGCAAATATAACATCTTTGGAATGTAAACAATATTAGATTCTAGTTTAAATATCAAATGAAAGAGATCAATTGAGAAGGATTGTTTGGCAATTATAAATTGGAAGTAGATGTTTTCTTTCTCTGGTTCTTGAATGAGTAAAGGGAAAAAAATGTGCTGACTTTTAATATAAAAGTCCATTAACACCAGGCTTTTTGATTTGTCCACCCCCGTATTTACTGTATTTTACTGGGTTAAATTATAGAGGCTAAGCTTGAGTAATAATTAGAGTAGTTATTGAATGGAACAAAAGTTATTTTATGTCTCTAAGGCGTCCACTGGAGGCAGGCCTGCACAGCAGCTGCAACCTCACCATATATGAGTGTGAAGAAGGGGCAGAGCCCATGGAATTCTGGGAGGCGTTGGGCAGGAAGGACCGTAAGGCCTATGACTGCATGCTTCAAGGTACAGCATTTTCACATTTCGCATAAACAAATGCAATTTTTGTTGCATTTAATTTAAATTCATGAACGTCTGTAAATCCAACTTGTTACTTATTAAAACAATTAATAATTTGTCATTTTTTTTTGTAGATCCAGGAAAGTTTAACTTCACTCCACGTCTCTTCCAGTTAAGTAGTTCTTCAGGTGAGTTTGTGGCTCAGCAATTCTTCTACCCATCCAGAACTCCAGACCTGGTCAGCGCGTTCCCCTTCCTTCAGGAAGACCTGTATTCTGCACCACAGCCCGGTAATTAAAGCGCCCCATATGGGAATCTTTATAATCTTCTTTGTGAATTTATACTGAATTTATACATAGATCAATGTAAAATGTACCTAAATATACAAAAAATAGAAATACCTGTGTGTGTGTGTGTGTGTGTGTGTGTGTGTGTGTGTATGTGTGTGTGTGTGTGTGTGTGTGTGTGTGTGTGTGTGTGTGTGTGTGTGTGTGTGTGTGTGTTTGTATACATGCAAAATTTACACTACATATTGTGCTTTGTAATTTTGATACAGATTTATAAAAATAAAGCTTTTTTTTTTTTTTTTTTTTTTTTTTAACTAAATCATCAGATTATTTTTCAAAATAAAAAAATTAATAAATGTAACAAAAAAAAATCTACTGGGATCCCCAGTCATAGGAATATAGGCTTTCATACCAGTTTGTACCTATTGGGGTACATGTGGGTTTATAGCTTTTGGCTATTTTTTTTTGGTTTTTAGCTCAACAGCATCTCTGGTACAATACCAGAGCTTGGCTTAGTGCATGTACAAAGTTTGTTAATTTTCCAGTTTTATCAACAGCTAGTAAGTGGATTTACTACTTTAGACTGCCCCAGTTGTAAATAAATTTGTGAATATTCAAGGGGTTGTTGGTTGCTCAATTTTAAGAGAAGATTGTAATCAACAATTTATGCAGTTAGAAGTTTATGGACAACCGTTGTTAAGATCTCTGAATGTTAGGATTATACATAACCTGGAGAAGTTTCTCAGCATATAGTTTGATCAGGTTTTTGCCTGTATGAATGAACAAAATCACATTTGAGCAGAATGTACAGCATAAACAAAAGGCTTTGTGTTTAGCATTTATTTTTAAAGCACCACTTGCATTACAGATCTTTTTATCCTTTTTTTCGGCTTTTTAAAAAAAATATTAAATCGACTTTTGAAGAGCAGTGATATATATCTCTTTTGCAATTTGGTTACACAGTTATTTTTAAATGTGGTGGAAAAAAAAAAACATACAATAATTTTTTTTTTCTCTCCTTTAGCTCTGTTCCTGGTGGATAACTATCACGAGGTGTACCTGTGGCAGGGCTGGTGGCCACAAGACACAGAAACACCCGGTTCAGCCCGGATTCGCTGGGATGCTGACAGGAAATGCGCCATGGAAACAGTGCTGCGTTACTGCAGAGGTGAGACGTGATCATGCTGTAGAGTTCATATAAACAGCACAAAATTGTACCAGAAGTATGTGGTGTAGATGTTTTCTCATCAGAATAAGTGTTTTGTTGAACTAAAATGTAGATGAAGATATGCTTGTTAACAGTGAGAACTTTTTGTGATCTTAAATGGCTCATTAGTGGTAGACTAAGAATGGTTTATAGGACTGTGGTGAGACCTGCGATGTTGTATGGATTATAGACAGTGGCATTAAGTTAAAGACAGGAGGTGGAGCTGGAGGTAGCAGAGCTGAAGATGTTAAGGTTTTCGTTGGGAGTGACGACGATGGACAAAATTAGAAATGAGTTTATTAGAGGGACAGCCCATGTAGGACGTTTTGGTGACAAGGTGAGGGAGGCGAGATTGAGATGATTTGGACATGTGCAGAGGAGGGACATGAGTTATATTGGTAGAAGAATGCTGAGGATGGAGGAAAAGAGGAAGGCCAAAGAGGAGGTTCATGGATGTGGTGAGTGAAGACATGCAGGTAGTTGGTGTGAAAGAGGCAGATGTAGAGGACAGGGTGGTATGGAGACGGATGATCTGCTGTGGCGACCCCTAACGGGAGCAGCCAAAAGTAGAAGAAGTGGTAGACTAAGAATGCTGTTGGGGAAAACTATTGCAAACGCACTGTTATAGGACGTTTGGCAGCTGCATTTATGATATAAAAAATGAAGTTTACAGTGCCCTACTTATACTGTTTTTCCACTGAACATATACATTGGAAAAGCTGTAAAACATTCAGTAAAAAAAAGAACACACTTGAGGGAAGATAATTTGATTGTCTTCTTTGTCTGCAGTTGCACTTATATTGGACAATGTGTACACTTAGACATTTAGCAATAATACATCATTTACATACACATCATACGAGACATTTTAGGATGAAAAAGGGATCATGGAGTAAATAAACCACCTTGTGTTATGGATCTTGTGTTAATCAGTGTTCTGGCTGTTAAACACCAGTCTGAGTGGTGATGATGAGGTGTGGGCCACTAACAGGTGCTGCTCCTTCTGTATAAAAGAACATTTTCATTTTGTGTGTTCTCTGAAGTGTGCTACAAAGCCCTCAGACATGATTATCGCTGAAGCTACTGCACTGTTCTGTTTTTAGTGATATATGAAGACCTGCTTTTGTTGATACATAACAGCTTTTCTTTAATTTTTTTTTTCTTACATTACTTTGGATTTACTTTCTTCTTTTAGAAAAGAATGAGCAAAATCCTCAGAAGTCATATTTGATCCATGCTGGCCTGGAGCCTCTTACATTTACCAACATGTTCCCCAGCTGGGAGCATCGGGAGGAAATCACAGAAGTCATGGAAGAGGTGAGACTGCGCAAAGGTCCAAAAGATTGCTCACGTGTAATAAAAATTTCAGTGTAGGACACAAGGTTTTAGAGGAACAGGATGTCTTCGAAAAAACTGCTCAATCAGCTCTGCAGGTAATGTGAAGGAGGTAAAACCAGTTTGCATCAGTAAACTATATGCAGTGTACAGTATGTATGTGTTTATATAGGTAACAGGCAACACATTTATTTATGGGAACTAATGAAAGTTGGTTAGAAGAGCACGTTGTAGTTCTTGGTAATATTATATCACTATAATAAAACGTATATGTCTGCAGTGTTAGATTATTATTTACAGTTGTTCAGTGCTTAACCTTTTTAATTGGACCTACTGTGTGTTCTTGTGTGTACATGTGTGTAGGAGGGAGAGATGTGTAACCAGATCACCCTGGTGGAGGATGTTTTGGCTCGCCTTTGTCAAAGCATTTATCCTCTTGCAGCACTGCAGAGTCGGCCCCTTCCACACGGTGTGGACCCTCTGCGCCTTGAAATCTACCTATCTGATGAGGACTTTGAGGTGAGACCACTCTTCATGACCAGTCACTATCTCTGGCTAATATATATCAATTGGGAAGCAATAGAGACCTTTTTTATTTCATACCAGTGTCTAGAGTCTGACTTTGCTTTTTATACTCTAGTCTGGTTTGTAAGGATTTCTGAGTTGGTGAGTATATTTCTTTTAACCACTGGACCTCACAAAAAAGCACAGAATGATTACCATGCACTGCTTCACTTTTTCTTCACTAATAAAATCTGTTTTGTGTTCTTTATATTGCCTTCTTTCACACCTATGCTGATTTAATGATGTTTCCTCAGATAAGTCACGATATTACAGACAGTAAATATATGGTTGGATGCTTCTGTGCATACTCGATTGCAAGTTTTCAAAAGCTTTTCACTTGACAAGCATGACCACATCCTGAACCTTTCATGCACTGAGAATAATGTGTCTCGGAAAAACTGTTCGATGCTGTTATTTGACAATACACTGACATCTGCTGGCCAATAAAATTCATTACATGTTTGTTAAACCAAATGCTCCTGTAAGAATTGAATTTCTAAATGAAATGCAGGGCAAATCAGGCTTTTAAAAACATTTAAACTTGAATTTGCTTCATCATATTTGAGCATATTATTAATAAATGTATTTGTGCATAGTTGTTTATGTAATCTTAAATATATTTATTTATTTATTTTTTTTTTTGGTGGAGCATTTTGGAGCAAGAAGGGATAACAGAAACTATAAGAAATTACACTTTTAAGCCATAACATTCTCATGATTAAATTAGGAATAAAACACACATTATTGTATCAATGAATGGCACATCATTTTGCTTAATCATCTGTAGTTACATTTAATTTCACACAGAGTGTACAATCTTCTGTCTTGAACATTTTCTGTGGTGGAAAACTTAAGGGTGTTGTTCAATTAATTTTAAATGTCTCCCTACATGAAGCCTTCCTAATAAATTATTATTTATTTTTATTGAATTTGGTCTCCTGCAAATTTCCACCCACTACCTAATGCTCTGCTGTTACATAATAGCTACTAGGGGCAAAACATGTTTTCTCTGGAGCACAGAGAAACATTTAATTTATTTATTCATCATTGGTAACTGTTGATGGTAGTCATCATATTGGATGTTGGCCTTCTGTTTTAACCAGTGTTTCACCCCTCTGAGGTGTGAGTGCACAGTGGCTTATAGAAGACGTGGTTAGTATTATTGGGGTCTGGTGTGATTCCTAGATATTATTAGTGGAAAAGATAGTTGCTTGTATTTATTTTTACCATATGAGAGTTTTTCATACAATACATGTGTTCTGTTTTTCAGAAAGCCCTGGAGATGAAGAGAGAAGATTATGAAGCCTTGCCAGGGTGGAAACAAGTCAACCTCAAAAAAGCCAAAGGACTCTTTTAATCGCCTCTCAGTAGTTATGATTCTTTCACAGTTATGGTCCTGTGTGCACTTGGGTTGTGTGACTTCGGATTGTCATGACAACAGGGTGATGTGGGTCATGCCAAATGGCACACTAAGTTTAAAAGTGTTTACCTGCTGTGGTGTCTGTCTCTGATGTTGATGTGTTTTGTTCCTATGCACTTTCAACAGTCACCACTGTGTGTGATCTCACATTTCTATAAACTGTGCTGTGCAGTAAGGTTCCGTATCTTTTCCGACAACAGCTGTTCCGTTATCTTCTTAATATTAAAATAAAGCTAATAAAGTCTGTTTTTTTTTTTTTTTGTCTTCCCAACCTTTCCTGGGACAGTGCTGTGTGCTTGAGGAAAATGTAGCCTAAGGGAGTGTATTCTTCGAATTTTCAAGTTGCTCTAGTCTTTTCCATCTCCTGTGGAGTTTACACATATCTAAGTTCCTTTTACTGTCTGAATGAACTTTGGCTGTTGTCAGATGATCTCTCCCATTAATGGTTCTAGAGTCATTACTTGTATTAACAGGAGGGAATATAGAAGGAGATGAATTAATGAATGAAACACTGTAAATGTACAGCATAGTGCCTTGCTTTCGTGTACAGTTTATATACAGAATGGATTCTAGTCTGTATTTCAAAGACTTACTTTGTGATAAAGGCAATGGTAATAAATCATATTTACACTTATCACCATAATAAAGTGAAGATGTATTTTTTTTTTTGTCTAGATACGTTGATTTTAAGACCATGTGCAGGTATGATAAGAGCAAATCAGATTACGTCCTCCCTTAATAAAACCTGCTGCGTTCTGCTTATTGTGCAATGTTCTTATAATGGCTTTATGTAAAACACAATTCTCTAAAATGTAAAATATTTTTTTAACTTCTCTTATTCACCACTGGGAATCCACTTTTACAATATAACAGCGTGGGCATTTACAGTTAGTGTTTATCTAATCAAATAGTTAGGATTAGACATTAGATCTTACTGGTTGGACGTTACTGTAGTAGTTGCTACTCTAAGAATAGCTTTACTTCTTTATGTTGGACCACTAGAACAGTTTTCTGCTATAGCAATGGCAAACTGGAGGTAACACTGGATAAATTGAAAGCAGGGCTTTCAGTAAAGACTCTGCCTAGACAAGACAAACAGTAGTTGTAAAAGAAGGTAAAAAAAAATGCTCCAGCAAATGCAGGTTGCATCTCCAGCACAGTGGCACTGGCACTGGCACTTGGGGAAATAATTCCTATATAATTGTAATAGGTGCAAAAAAACCTACTGGTACCATAATTTCCGGACTATTAAGCGCACCCAAATATAAGCCGCACTCGCTGAATTTTACAAAGATTTTTATTTTGAACATAAGCCGCACCTGTCTATAAGCCGCAGTCTGAAACTAATGAACTTTACACAGGCTTTAATGAAAGACAGTGCCTGTTACACGGCTTGTATCTAAACAGTAGCCTACCAAGAAAGTCATTGTTCACTGTCTTCCTCCTTCCTTTCACAACTATTTCTCTCGAGAGTTTATCTTTTGGCATAGTCGTGATCACCATCGGTGAAGTTTTTTTTCCCGATGCCGTGCAGCTCAGAACACAGGTGAAGTGTGTTTTTTTTCATGCCCGGTTGTTTTCAGCTTGACGAATGATTCTCCTTTCCTGTTGACAGTCCGAGTGAGCGGCAGGTCAAACGTCACAGGAACCTCATCCATATTTATGATGTGGTGTGCCCCGATTCAGTGGGAGCACGATTTAATATAAAGAGTTTCATTGGTTTACCTGAACCCGTTCGGCAATTTCAATGGTCTAATGTTATGGGGCTCAGTTTTTTTGGCTTGAAGTTTGTGAGCCGCTTTGTTGTTTAAGCCACGGAATTCAAAGCGTGGGAAAAAAGTAGTGGCTTATAGTCCGGAAAATACGGCAATGAAAAACATAGTGGCATAATCTTAAACACTGCATGATATTAACAGCACAAGTTGATGATGTGCATGTGATCAGATGTTCTGGAGCACAAGGTTATGATGTGAGACATATGTTATGTGTAGGCTTTGCTAAAAAGATACGTTTTTAATCTGCACTTAAACTGGGAGAGTGTGTCTGAACCCGAACACTGTCAGGAAGACACTTCCAAAGTTTAGGAGCTAAATGTGAAAATGATCTACTGCCTTTAGTGGACTTTGCTATTCTAGGAACTACTAGAAGTCCAGAGTTTTGAGATCTCAGGGAGTGTGACGGATTGTAGCGTGTTAAAAGACTGGATAGATACATGGGAGCTAAACCATTTAGTGTTTCATAAGAAAGAAGCAGTAGTTTGTAGTCGATTCGAAACTTGACAGGTAGCCAGTGCAGGGATGATAAGATTGCGGTTATATGCTCATATTTTCTTGACCTTGTGAGAACTCTGGCTGCCGCATTCTGAACTAACTGAAGCTTGTTTATTAGTGATGCACGACATCCACCTAGTAATGCATTACAATAGTCTATTCTGGAGGTCATGAATGCATGGACTCGCTTCTCTGCATCGGATATAGATAACATTTTTCTTAGCTTAGAAATATTTCTAAGGTGAAAGAAGGCTGATTTTGTAACTTGGTTGATATGATTTTTGAATATTGTCATCTAACTGACATGTTGTTGATTTAGCTTTGGTAATAACATTATACAGCTCTTCCTGTCCTGTACATGTAAAGCAGTGTAGTTGTGGAGTTGGTGTAAGTGAGATTGTGTCAGGAGATGCTGTCAGAGGTTGGACCACCACAATTGTTTTTCTAATGCTATCAGTTTTTTCAGTGAAGAAATTCATAAAGTCTTCACTACTAAACTGTGATGGAACACATTTTTCAGATACCTGATTTGTAGTTAATTTAGCTACTGTACTGAAAAGGAACCTGGATTGTTTTTGTTGTTTTCTATGAGTTTGCTCAGGTGTTCAGCTCTAGCAGCTTTTAGCACCTGTCTGTAGTTGAGCATACTGTCTTTATACACAATTCTAAATACCTCCAATTTAGTTTTCCTCCGTTTTCTCTCCAGATTACGGGCTGTTTTCTTGAGGGCATGCGTATGACTATTATATCAAGGTGCAGGTGTTTGTTCTCTAACCTTCTTTAACTGGAAGGGGGCAACAGTGTCTAATGTGCTAGTGAGGATAAGGTCCATGTCGTTAGCCATTTTATCAAGATTATTAGCAGTTATGGGTTTAGTGAGAAATTGAGATAAATCAGGCAGGTTATTTATAAATCTGTCCTTAGTGGTCGGAACAATAGTCCTACCAAGTCGATAACGTGGTGAAACATGGCTAATCTGCTCTACCCATAGTGTGTACAGTATGAAATAATGGTCTGTGATGTCATCACTCTGGGGAAAAATATCTATATCAGTGACATCTGCTCCGTGAGATATTATTAGGTCTAGTGTGTGGTTAAAACGATGAGTTGGTCTGGTGACGCTTTGTTTAACCCCAAAAGAATTTACCGTATTTTTCGGACTATAAGCTGCTACTTTTTTCCCATGCTTGGAACCCCGTGGCTTAAACAACGAAGCGGCTAATATATGGATTTTTCCTGGGTTTTTCCCGGTTTCACAAGCTTCCCACCGCCAAAAAACTGAGACCCATAACATTAGACCATTGAAATTGCCGAACGGGTTCAGGTGAACCAATGAAACTCTTTATATTAAATCGCGCTCCCACTGAATCGGGCCGCACCACATCATAAATATGGATGAGGTTCCTCTGACGTTTGACCTGCCGCTCACTCGGACTGTCAACAGGAAAGGCGAATCATTTATCACGCTGAAAACAACCGGACAGGAAAAAACGCACTTCACCTGTGTTCTTATCTGCACGGCTTCGGGAGAAAAGCTTCATCGATGGTGATTCTTAAACGCACGACCATGCCAAAAGAAAAACTCTTGGGAGAAATTGTTGTGAAAGGAAGGAGGAAGACAGTAAACAATGACTTTCTTGGTAGGTTACTGTTTAGATACAAGCCGTGTAACAGGCACTGTCTTTCGTTAAAACCTGTGTAAAGTTCATTAGTTTCAGTTTTCACTGCGGCTTATAGACAAGTGCGGCTTATTTATGTTCAAAATAAAAATCCTTGTAAAATTCAGTGTGCGGCTTATATCAGGGTGCACTTATTACCGTAATTTCCAGACTATTAAGTCAACAAATGATAATCTTAGGGCATTGTTTACATCATCTACATGAATATTAAAATCTCCTACAAGCAGCACTTTATCAAAATTGATCAAGAGGTCTGAATGAAAACAAGCAAACTAATGAAGAAAATCAGCGTAGGGCCCTGGGGGTCTGTACATGATGACCAGAGCGAGAGATAGGGGTTTTCTGTGTATGTACAATTTTAAGAACGAGCACTTCAAATGATTTAAAGCTGAATTCTAATCTCTGACTAACATTAAGAAGAGCACTATAAATGGTTGCTACACCTCCTCCCCCACGACCAGTCTGATGGGGCTAATGCTTATAAACATATCCTGACGCTGTCGACTCGTTTAGACCCATATAATCATATGGTTTAATCCAGGTCTCAGTGAGACAGTGTGCATCGAGATTATTCTCTGTGATCATCTCATTTACAATCAGTGCTTTGGGTGCAAGTGATCTAATGTTTAAAAGACCAAACTTTAGAACTTTTTTGTGTTTGCTTATCTGGCATTTTTCAGTTTTAACTGCAATAAGATTATTTCTGGATCTTGTGTATTTAATTCTTGGTTTTAATACACGGGAAATAGATACGGTTTCTGTAAACTGGGCTGTGTGCTCACTTGTAACTATTTGGTTTGTTGTATAAGTGTTCTCATAGTCGTAAATTGCCTGATGTCTTACCAGTCAGATGGTGTGAAGTATCCTAGAGATGTTATCTGATAGGACTGCTGCTCCAACTCTGCTGGGGTGCAGGCCATCAGGGAGGAAGAACCTAGGGCGCTCCCAGAAACAGTTCCAGTTATTAACAAAGAAGTTTGTGCTTTCGACACCATGACTATAACCATTCATTTAGTGGAAAAAGTCTACTAAACTTCTCAGCCCCTTTGCTGGTAAGTGGGAAGAGGTCCTGACACTATGATCCTCGTTGTGCCTTGAGACCAAGCAGCCACTGGAACTGGCCTACTTTTAGTCTCTTGACTGAAGTGTGGATGACTTCGATCTGGGCGGGAGACGATTGTGCCCATAACAAGGTCGAGTCCCACACTGAGCCCAAGAAGGTGGTTCTCTGTACTGGAGAAAGCATGTTCCACTCCCTTAGAAAAAAACACAAAGCTCACGTTTTGGTGAGACATTTTCTCTTCAAAGCTTTATTTTTGGTCCATATTATACAGCATCCAAAATGAGAAAAAGTAATTTGTTGAACTTTTTGATTGGATAAGCTAAAAGATCAATTTACATTACAAGTTAAATAAAGATAGATGGTAGAGAGGAGCAAATAGTAGAGTTGGTTTTAAAAAATGTAATTGTAAATTTTACAATTTTAATTGAAACTTTTTTAGAGAAGAGGAGTTATAATGAAGCTATTTGCATTGTACTAGATGGAATGTTATAATTTAATACTAAAAATAATAGGTGGTGGGTTTATAAGAGATCATTTTATGTGGTTATACAGAGATAGAAATGGTGTTTATTAAGTTTATTAAGGTGTTGTTTTAAACTTATAAAGTGAAGTTGTTTTTATGATTACATAAAGTTATGAAAAACAAAATCCCCCCTCTCTCTTCATTAACTGCATCTAATGGCATTTCTTAATAACCAATCTTGACAAATGTCTAAAAAAATAAAACATTTTTCAACATCTAATCAACAGTAATACACCACATTGACCTGTGGCAATGATCATTACAGGTTTTCACCTGTTTAGGTCCTTGCTACACAGAATGAGTAGAAAAGTCTATGAAGGTTGACTAATATGACTTTGCTAAGCGTGTTTATACTTTGCTGATGTATCTTTAAGAAGTGCAAAGCACAGGTTTGGGTGTGGTAGTCAGATAAGACTTTGCACTTTATTTGTTCAGGTATAACTTGAAATGAGAAGCATTTCCTTGTTTCATTTTCTCAAGAACTAGAGCCTGTTTTAGAACTTCCACGTGTGGCTCACAACAGAAGGTAGGTAATGCATGTTTTCATAATGGCAGACAAATACCTAACTGTGTTGGAAAACAGAATAAAATTCTCATGGATCACAATTCTACCTGATTAATTGACATACATATATTTTTACTTGGTTGTCATAAAATGTAGATTTTCAATGGGACTCAAGTCTTTAGGACAGACCAGTTTAAGCTTCCTGGCCTAAAAAATAGAGAATAGAGCTTTTATATATATATATATATATATATATATATATATATATATATATATATATATATATATATATAAGCTGTCCAGATAATTGGAATCACATTTTAGTAGACCTTAGATAAAATACAGACAAAATGTGTTTGTGTATGTATATGTATTTTTTTTACTTATATGATTAGGAAAAAATGCAGCTTTACTTATTTTGTTGTAAACTTTTCCTGACATTCAGTGTAAAGTGGCAGGCATGTTTGGCTCAAATATTTCAGCTGGGATCTCTGTTGCACACCTGTGGTTGCATTTCATTCCTCATGCAGGTGTTTTCAAGTGGTTGAAGAGAATGTTTACACCTTTGGCTACAACAACAAAGCGACACAACTTAGTATTGTTTGTTGGTCGATGCCAAAGTTAGAGGAGCCTCTATTCTTTTTAACCAATTCTTCCTCATTCTCTTTAACATGACTTTCTGTATGTTCTCTGATTTTGTTCACTTTTGCTATGCCTATTGTTAAATCTACAGTTGCCTCTGCATACTTGTTTGTTGGTGTTGTGTGTTTGAGTAGTGGTTTGTGCTTAATTAATCTGAACTGTTACAATGCTCTCTGTGTTTGATAACTAATGCCTGTGTAGTAAAGAGTTGGACACAGTAAAGCAGAGCTACCCAAACCTTTTTCTATGAGGCCTACATAATTTTTTCTTTCTTTTTTAAGGGGCCAGGTCAGCCTGTAACAGAAAACTTCATGGGAGGGAGTGACCGGTGGAGTGACTTGTGGATGTTGTAGGATTATTTCAAATTCATGAATTATTCCTCCTGATGCTACATTAGTTTATTTTTTTTATACACCATACAGAAAATAAGAATTACTTTTCAAGAGATATTTAGCCTATTAAAAGAGCATTATTTCGATCATAAATTTTTTATATTCATTGCTACTGAAATCAAAACATTTGTTTGTAATTTAGAATGCACCATTATGTTGGTTAGAGAATATAACAAATAATTAGGGTATGTTAATAACTAAGAGAAATTTTAGTTTAAAAGCCAACCTTTATTATCAAATACAGATGTGATATGAGTAAAACATGTATTTAAAATAAACATTTCAAAATATGTCTCTAGCAATGTTTTGAGGGCTGTTTCAAAAAATGTGGCAGTCGTAGTTTGGGGATCCATGCAGTAGAGAGTTAGACGTGCAGCCTCGACTCATTTGTCACTAATAGTGTTAAAAGTTGAGTACCAAATAAACAAAAAATATAAATGCAAAATTAAAATTCTTGAATTTGTAACGGGATCCTCAGTATAACAAAATCCATATCATGCACTACATAATACCGGTAGTCCCATTCATACCAAGCTTCCAAAACCAGCTATGAAGTATATCATGTTCAGTTGCCAGCATAAAAAAATTAATGTCATTGTTAAGTGAATGATAAAATAATGATTAATTTTCTTATTTTAGGCCCTTGTAAGGTTTAGAAGTCAGCCTGCTAAGTCTAAATTATACACAGACATAAAGTATTATGATGAATATATTCATTTAAATGAATATTTTAATAAGAAATATTTGAAAGAGATTTGTTTATTGCTGCAGCTGATAGAACAATTCTATGAATCAGATATTTTTTACGTTGCAGCACAAATTTTATAAAATCCGAAGGTGAATATATATAAAAGGCGAAGAACAGATAGACTTTGAGTAATTAAGTTGGAAGAGGGTCTAATTGACAGGTAGTTGATTTAGATTCCTGAATAACTAAAGCCATCTCATCTGCTGTAAGAAGTTTAAAAGTAGAGATAGTAAAAATAAGTGACTGTGTAAGATTGAAAAAAAAGAGGATTGAGAAAGGGGATGAATATTGCCATTGTCGAGGAAACTGATAGTAAAATAGGTCAGAAAAGTGTCACATAATTCAACTGAGTGCAAATGTAGAGAGCCAGGAGGCT
Organism: Silurus meridionalis; assembly: GCF_014805685.1. Classification (NCBI taxonomy): domain Eukaryota; kingdom Metazoa; phylum Chordata; class Actinopteri; order Siluriformes; family Siluridae; genus Silurus; species Silurus meridionalis. The sequence goes on from NC_060903.1 coordinate 7,861,134, forward strand.
TTAAAATGTTTTTCATAACAGCAAAAAAGTTCTTGCATTACCTTCATTGGACATGATCAAATTTTAATAATAATCAGATTTAGGATGTTAAAATCTCCAACCAGAATCACATTAGGAGACAGTCAGCTGATATAAGTTAAAAAGATTGCAAAGTCATTTAAAAAGGTCAATAAATATCAACATGAACAGTCGGAACTGGACAATAGATTTGAAGAAACATGGACTCAAATAAAGTGAATTTGGGTGCAGATATAAGTGATATAATACTCAAAAAAAAGATAACACTATTTTTTCCTGTAACAACAGAAGTCACAGGGTGTGATAACATTCTGTGGTCTAACGATTGTGTTGTTTTTCTTGAGGTTTTAAGGTTTAGAAGACCAGAGATAATGTATTGTGCTCAAACTGTCAATGTTGTAGCTCTAACAATAGCCCTGTTAAACATATTTACTGCAAGGTATGAAGATGATATCCTTGTGCAAGAGCAACACTGATGGTAGTTTGGAATGACAAAATTGAAGTTGAAGAAGTTGTACTAAAGTATTAAGGCTACAGAATGACCGATATGTGAAAGGATGATGCACATAAATGCAAATGTAGCAAAAACAGGCAGCTCAGCATGTCAGTGAATAAAATTGTCATGATTTGTCACATTTTTGTTAATTCAAATTACTTTAAGTTTTTATAATTACATATAAAAGTCTTAAATTTGTTGTGCAATCCCAGCCACCCTCATAGCTTCAGATGTATCAAATCCGCACCCATTGAAGCCTCTTTTTATTATTTTCTTTTTTTTTTTTTTGCAAGATATTGGCAACAGTCTAATACAAGAGATCTGCATGAACAACGCTGAGAAAAATCTATGCAGATGGAGCAGGCTAGTAACAGTAAGTCAATGTATACAGTATATAAATTAGATACCATTATTATTATTACCAGATATAGTTTTTTTTTTTAATTATTATTATAGTTCTATTAATTAGCTACAACAATGCCAAAGCAAATGTGTCATCTTTTGTGGAAATAGCTGGTTGAACATGGCCAAGATGGCAGCTTTGTTCCAAGAGGAGTAGTTGACAACACAGTGCTAAAACTATTTAAAGAGCATTTTTGGTGTTAAATACTTGCTGACCAAGCAAGGACTGACATGAACATGAAACAGAAACCAGTTCTGATTTATATATTTTTTTCCTGCAGATGAGAAGAAAACTTTAGATGCAAAAGATGCACAATCGACTGTCTTCTGTAATATTGTGGCACAGGGAGGCACTGTATTTGCTCCAATTATTCATAATGTACAGGGAGCAAGTGGCATTTATCTCACACAAAATGGTGAGGCTTACTATTTCATTTATATGATTTATTTATTACATTTTCTCATACAAAAATTTGTTGGGTATACTGTATAGTGACATTTTAACAGAGATATTTAAATGGTGCTCTATATGTACATTATATTTTGAATAATTGCTTTGCTTAATCATTTGCGTACAGTAGGTGCAAACATATCTGAAGCTGGGGCCAAAGGTATGTTTATTTGGTGTAAATATTTGTTTTATTTAGCAAAAATGATTAATATTCTGTTAAAAGAATCTTACTTGGTCATTTGTCTTTTTTTGGTCAGATACAGCCTCAGTGATTACAGATTATAAGGAGTCAGTATTGTCAACATATGCATACACTAGGGAATATACCTCCTGTCCTGGTGAGCATGTGCTTCTAGCAGACCGTTATGTTGATCCTCTGATCATTCAAAGCACCAGAGTGAAGAAACAGAGGGAAAAGGAAATGCGCACCAAAGGAAATAAATTGTTCAACCTCAATACATATGATGCCAATCAAAGCATTAGTATTGATAACTTGTTTAGGGAAGAGGATGGTCCAGCAAAGAAATGTCCAAAAGCTGTCATTCTCCAAGGAAATTCTGGAAATGGAAAGTCTTTCATAGCACAAAAAATCATTCTGGACTGGGCTGAGGGAGATCTCTTTGCAGGGATTTTTGATGTAGTCTTTCACCTTAGATGCTCAGAGCTTAATGGAATTTCAGGAGACATACGGCTGGTGGAACTTCTAAACTGCAGTGAAGAAATGAATCAGATATTTAAGGATAAAGATAAAAGAATTCTTTTCCTGATTGATGGATTTGATGAACTCAGATGTTCTCTACCTAAAAAGGCATTGCCTGTCCGAGTTGATATCCAGGCTAAACCTGAAGCCATCCTGAGCTCCCTGTTGATGGGAATCATGCTAAGAGAGTCCTTCCTGCTGGTCACTACAAGATCAACATCTACAGAAAAATTATCAAAACTGCTCAAGTGTCCACACAGCTTCAGGGAGATAATGGGCTTTTCTAAGAAGGGAGTTCAAGAATACTTTCAGAAGTTCTTTGAGGACAAGGAACTTTCAACCCAAGTGCATGAACAAGTAAAGACACATGATGTTCTCTACACAGCTTGCTTCAGCCCTGTAATGTGCTGGCTCATCTGCAATGTCTTTAAGCAAAAGGCTGACATGGGCGCAAGAATGAAACAATTGAAAAGTACCACATCAATTTTCATTGATTTTGTGTTCATCCTACTGGAACATCACTGCCAGGATTTAAATCAATCTCAGAAGTTCATCCTGCTGAAGAACCTTGGCCAGTTAGCTGAAGAAGGAATGCAGAAAGGCAAAATACTATTTGAAAGGCATTTTGTTCCTGAGCTGATCTTAAATCTGGTTGGGATCCCTTTCCTCTGCACTTTTCAATACAAAGCGGGAGCACACATTAAGGAAATGTTTAGCTTTTTGCATCTTTGCTTTCAAGAGTTTTTTGCAGGGCTCTTCTACATCTTACTTGACAACAAAGAGTGCAAGATAAAAATCAAGCAATTGCTATCATCTGTTTCAGATGGGTTTCACTATTCCCATCTTTTACCAGTCATCCGATTTCTTTTTGGATTCTGCAACAAGAATGTGACGAACTTGATCAATGAAAAACATCAACACACTGTGTCTCAAGAAATCAGTTCCTCGCTAGAAGAATGGATACAAACATTTGTAAGACAGAGAAAAAGCAGACCATATAGCAGTTTTATTATTCACTGCTTGTATGAGGTCAAAGACCAAAACCTTGTGAGAAATGTTATGAAATGTTGGGAAACAAATGAAGACGGCATTAACATTTTTCTGAGTTCTTCACAGATGACAGAGTACCATGCAGCAGCATACTGTCTACAGTTCTGTAGAAATATCAGATACCTGAGTCTGCATGCAAGTTCAGTGCACATTCTGAATATGTTGGAAGAAACACTAAGCAAATGTTCCACACTAGAGTTAGTATTACCATCACTATATGTCGTATATGTTGAGAATAAAACATGACAAGGCATCTTGCAGGAAAAAAACTAACATATTTGTATTGTAGGCTGATATTTTGCATGCCTTCATTTCTCTCATGACACAGAAAATGTGAATTTTTTACAAATGTATTGAAGAGCAGCACATTGCAATTTAGTAATCATTCTAAGTATAACCCCAATTCCAAAAAAAGTTTGAATACTGTGTAAAACAAAAGCAGAATGCAATTATATGCAAATCTCATAAACACATTTCATTCACAACAGAACACTAATTTGATGGCTGCAACATGTCTTAAAAAGGTTAAGACATGGCAACAAAAGTAAGTTAATATAATTCAACATTTGGAAAGACATTTTGCAGCTAATTAGGGTAATTGACAACAGGTCAATAAGATTATTGAGGCAGAAGATGGGCAGAGCTTCCCCAATCTGTGTAAGACTGTGTATTAAAATTTTGCAACAATTTCATAATAATGTTCCTTAACATAAAATTGCAAAACAGTTGAACAGACATTTACAGCATATATCATCAAATGTTTTGAAGAATCTGGAGAAATCTGCACAAGGGACAAGGGTGAAAATCTATATTGAATGCCTGTGATTTTGGGCCCTCAGGTGGCAGTGCATATAAAGCAGTCATGATTCTTAAATGGAAATTCCTGCATGAGTTTATTACCAGCTCCAGAAATCAATTTTCTGTGAACACTGTTTGCCATGTCATCCACAAATAAAGATTCAATCTCTATCATGCATAGAGGAAGGTATGTGTATACATGATCCAGAAACGCCACCACCCTCTCTGAGCCAAAGCTCATTTAATAAGTTTTCTAAGTGGAAGTCAAATCGAAATTTTAATTTCTTTTTCAAAATCATGGACACAACGACAATTCTAACTGAATACTGCATCTATTACAATAGCATGACTTCGTAGTAAAAGAATCCAGTTGCTGAACTAGTCTGCCTGCAGTCTCGACCTTATTTGAAAACATTTGGTGCATCATGAAACGAAAAATACAACAAAGGATACCCAGATCTGTAGAGCAGTTAGAATCCTGTATCAGACACATACTGTATGGGAAACATTAATCTCTCAAAACATCAGCAACTGGTCTTCTAAGTTTCCAGAAGATTTGAACATGGCCCTGTACCAATTCTTTTTAGACCTGTTGCAGCCATCACATTCTAAAAGACCATTTTTCCTTAAAATTTGTATATGTTCTCAGTTTAAAATTAGTTTTTAGTTAAAAATATTTTTTTTTATTTAGTGTAAATAAAATAAGAGATTTGCATGTCATTGCATTCTGTTGGTTGCATTCATTGATTTGATATACAACATGTTTATTTTAGGTCAAATTTCTATTATTTTATATTAGGTTGACAGTAAACAGTATGTCAGATGATGATGTGGACTATCTGATCTCAGCTATGAGAAAAGGAAGAAAACTGAAATACCTAAGGTAATTATGCAGTTTCTTATATCATTTACAAAAGTGTATATTTTAGGAAAAAAAAATATTATTACCATTACAGATTACAGGGGCCAATGGGTTTTGTATATGTACTATCTATAAAAGTGTAATACCTGTTAACATTGACGAAGAAGTCATTCAATCATAAATGGTAATAAATGCTATTGATAGTTAATAAAACTGTTAATATTATAATATTAATATATCATATCAATATTTTCATAATATATTACAATAAAATATTGCAAAATTAATTTAACCTGCATCTTACAAAACATCTATTTTCTGTCTTGGGTTCACCTCAACATAGGATCGAAGATAGCAGTCTGTCTGACCACAGTATACAGATGATCATGCGAACTCTGAACAAACGGAGATCAGTTACTGACATTTATCTCACAGTAAAAGCCATTAATCACATCAACACTGAAATCCTCATGAACTTTTGCAAAAGTCTGAAGGATGAACAACATTTCAGGTAAACGTATAGAGGTAAAACCCATACTTGATGCACAAAATGCTATTTTTTAGACTTGATTTACTTGATTTTACTGGTTCATCTTTGGGCTGGGGATTGAATTCGCTACATAAGGTCAAGAGTTTTGTGCATGAGAAAAAACTACCTTTTATTAATGCGGAGAATCTATAAAAGATAATGTTTTTTAAGCCTGAACATTTGCTTGCCAGGTTTCTTTGCTCCCCACTATCTTTTCTTTCATTCTAATCCAAATGTTACTAATTATTTTATTACTTGTGTACATTGTCTTTAATGAGCTGTGATTATGAATATTTTCACATTATTCAGACAGCCAGTGGTTATCATAATCAGTTTTGTATATGTTATATAACCTGTGGCTGTCCATGTTTACCCAGAATGAAGTTGGCTACTTCAGAGAACAATGAAGAGAGCCTTTGCTTATGTTATGCAGTAGAATGTTACGGCAAGTGAGTAGTTCTATTCTTTATACTACACCCACACTGCTCAGAGCTTTTTGTAAACCAGTGTCTGAACTACCTTTTTTAATTAATAAATCATTTTAAAAGATAATTAAAATGTTTGTTGTTTTTTGTCAGTGATTTTTGTTCCAGGTACCAAATAACCATTGGTCACCACGATGTGCATTCTTCTCTGAAATCTGGACTGGGCCTTGTGAACATCTCAGTGGGCGTTGACTCATTGACATACCACAATGACATAAAAAATATCCTTTGGATATCATACAATCTGAGAGAATTGTAAGAGTATGCTGCCTTCTTCTTCTTCCAGTGGTGGAATTAACATTTAATTGAAATTAGTTTAATTCATTTGATTAAAATTAACATTTTGATTATTGTCAAAAACAATTATAATGAGGAATTCAATTAGACATTGTTTGCCTTTCACTTCACCTTACAAACAGACATCATTTCACTGTGCAACTACAAATAACCCAGTGGTCATACCAAAAATATTTTTCAGAATAAATCATAACTAGTTTTTCTAAATAAAACTTATATAACTGTAATATTATAATAGCTTAATTGTACCATAATTTATTCTTTTTATCTTATGATTTCAAGTGAAAGTCCTGTGTTTGAAGAGAATGTAGCAGCACTTCTGTCTGTTCTCCATTCCATACCTGGGCTAAAACAAGTGAATCTGTCTGCTGAGAATTTGAGCATGAAAAGTGCTGCAAAGATCCTGTCATTTTCTCAAGAGAGACCTAAATTTGAACCTGATTTCTTCAGGTAAATGAATAATGCAAACCTTTGCAATCTATGCTGCCTGACACACACATTTAAAAAAAAACAAATCTAATATACTGTAGGTTACATAGGTTTTACACAGGTTTTTTTTTAACAAAATAAAATTTCATACTGCATAAAAACCATATATACAGAGCTCTTTTCTTTTTTAGGGAGAAATATCTGTCTGTATTCAAAGAAGGAACTAATTGCTGGTCTACTTAATTGTGTAAATAAATACACTTGTATTTATTAAGTATTATAAATGTCATGTATTAAGAATATGAATGTATTCTATTGGACTGAGTATAGTAACCTTTTTTATTACCAACAAAAGCAGACAAGTCCAATTCAGCAGGGCAAATGTTGTGTGATTAGCAAACAGTGTGGACTGATGTAAAAAGTTAAAAGAGAAATGAGATTGAAAACATGAAACAAACGCTTGGTTTATGTGGAGAACCAAACATAACACTGAAAACTGACACAAATGCAGAGGTGGCAAAAGTATTATTAGTGAAACAGTACTCAACATGAAGACAAACTATTCTTGTAAATGTTTTAAAGTAATAATGGTGTTTAAAATTACATAAATCATCAGGACACCAAATTAAACTTATGCTATGTTTTTCCACACGGTCAGTTTTAATTGCCAGATGTGTGCACCATGGCAGATTTTGGAGGGTTTTTATATCTGACTAGAGAAAGGAAGTCATGAAGAAATGTGTGTTGCGTTGAAAGTTTTAATGTCACCTCTTTTATATTTATCGATTTATATTATTAATAGAAATGGCCAAACAAAACTGCACTGCATTAATCGCACATTAATAAAATTAGTGCCGTTAAAATTTATTTGAGTTAATGCGTTATTTACGCATTCGTTTCGACAGTACTAATATAAATATTTAATAGTAAACATTTGGCAAAGACAGAGTTTAAGGAAGGATATGAATCAAAACACGAAGCACACGTGGATACATGTAGTAAGCACTGAGAAAATGCAGAAGTGCTGGGTGTTGGCCTGCATACTTCGATCTGGCGCAAGGGGGATAGTGGATAGTGGCACATGGAGCAAGGATGATAGTGTACTCAAGCAGCAACATTTTAAACCTAAAAAATAGTAGTCACTTTCATCTAAAATGTATTTACAATTATAATTCATACCCAGATTAAAGCTTATTTACTTTGGCACGTATGCTGCAGTATGGAGTAAAAGAGAAAACATTTCACTTCCAAAGTCAAAGAAAATAATAACAAACACAAGTACAGTAGGTGTAATGTATGTTAATTACCAATCTGAAACAGTTTCTCAAATATCCTGCTAAAAAGAGTTACAGGTATACTGTGTTCACATCCCGTGATGAAATACATTACATTAAATGTGCAAAAGATATTTTTTTGACAGTGTAGTTCATGGTACTTTGCTGGGCTATTGTATGTGAAAGGTGACATAATAGATAGATACACTAGGATATAAAAGAGAAGCTCCTTTCAAATAAATGCAATAAAGACACACAGCAATGACATAACCAAATAACCTTTTTTTTATTTTAGCCCTAACTATTCCAAATGTTTACCTTTCTTGGCTAGGTGTGATGTGGAGCACCTCAAATGTATCGATGATGAGAATGTTTGCTCTTTGTCATTGTCCACACAGAATAGAGAGTAAGAAACCTTTTTCTTTTCACATACATTTTTATTAACATTATCATTTTTATTATATTATATTATTACATTATATGTGGCATCTTCATATATTTTTGAACATTAATGATTTCAGACTATTAGATAAAAATCCAAAAAATCTAAGCTTATATTAAGGCACACTATATGGCCTATATTTTGTAGATACAGGACCATCAGACCAATATGTGGACCATTCCCAAACTGTTGCCACAAAGTTGTTCTCTTTTGATTTGTATGCTGTACAGTAGCATTACAAAGTTATTTAATTAAAATAGAATCAAGCATATTTTGGATAAACTGAAACAATATGGCCATATATTGTACATAATACATAATTTATTTAAGCTTTTGGAATTGTCACTGTCTTTGCGCTTCTTTCTAAAAACATTGTTTCTACTGCAATGTTTACTGTAATTATTAATTGCCATTTCAGTTACTGGGATTGTGTGGTGCTAAATCTGAATTTAATGAATTACCGATCAAGGTAAGTCCTAAAAAAAGGCCTAATTATCATGCACAATTATTTGAAGTATTGTTTGGACCTGTGGATATCAATAAGCAAATTGCAGACACAGAATGTAATATGTCTTAATTTTTATAATGCTAATATTAGCATTGAGCTCTGCTACACATTTGTATGCAATAATCTTATATCTTAAAATCAATACTTTTAAAAATCTATGGATTTGTTATAGTCTTCAGGATGCACATATGAAGGAATCCAAACCAATACTTCCGGATTTCTCACTGAGGTTTTCTTTTATGGAGGGTGCCACTGTTAACTGGGAAGGTTTATTTGAAACGTGTAGTGAACTGATGACTTCAAAACAAAGGTAAAAATGTGATTAATTATTTTAAACATTTTTTATTATTAATATTATTCTTTCATGTTTTACATAGCTTGCTATTTCATAAATTAGAATTAGTAGAGATAATGTTTAAAGTGTGCTAATATATTTTTTCAAAGGTATACTTGCTCATAAGTAGCTAACAACCTCATCTTGAATTGTTAAATTATTATAGGACTAAGTATATAAGTATATAAGTATAATTGCTTATGGTTTATAATGCTGTTTGTAAATGTTGTTTTACACATAGATATTTCTTAATCCCTGAATATTTTGAAATTTTACTACATTTTAAACTCATTATTACCTAATCTCTCCCTTAAATGAAAATATGCTCCCCAAATAATTTCGGACACTTTGTAAATGTAAATCAAAACAGAATACGATGATTTGCAAATCTCATAAATCCAAATTCTATTCACAATAAAAAAATAAAAATAAAAAAAAAAACAAGCAAAAAGAAATGGGAAAATATACTTTCTTTATACTGAGAAAATATAGAAATTTAAGGAAAAAATTTTTATTTGCTGCAACAGATCTCAAAAATGTTGAAACAGGGCCATGTTTACCACTATAGAGCATCGCGTCTTCTGTCCTGAGGAGACCAGCCCCTGAAGTTTTTTCGGAGAGGAATACTATCCCAAGCTTAACAGTTCTGGGTGTCCTTTCTTTTATTCTTTTTTATGATGTGCCAAATATACTGCAGGCAGGCCGGTTCATCACATGGACTATGAAGGCATGCTATTGTAATAAATGTAGTATGCAGTTAGCATTGTCTTGCTCAAATATGCAAGGTCTTCCCAGAAAATAGTGTTTTCTGAATGAAAGCATTTGTTGCTCTAAAACCTCAGAGATGTGGGGTTTGAACTGATTGTTAATAACAAGCCAGATGGTTCACTCTCCTCTTCAGTCCGGAGGATGTGATGTCCATGGTTTCCAAAAAGAAATTAAAATTTTGTTTCATCTGGCCACAGAACAGGTTTGTCAGGACAGTGAGGAAGTAGAAGTAACTCAATCATGCTTTATTAATATTCAGCACACAAACACAAGTCTGGAAGCGTTACGAACTGTAATGCAGGTATAATTCCTAATGCTTGGATAATCCTTAATGCAGGTAGGAACTGTAAAGCGGGTAGGATCTGTAACGCGGGTAGGATCCATAACGCGGGGATAGTCCATAAAGTGGGTAGGATCTGATAAGGAGTAGAACATTTGAAATGTTTTCTATGTTCTATTGTGAATAAAATATTGGTTTATGAGATTTGCAAATCATTGCATTCTGTCCAAGGTGGTATCAAAAAGTTTCGAGTGTAATGTTGCTAACTGATACAATTCTGACCACGTGCGTTACAACGGCAGAAAGGTCTTTTGAGTGGCCCTTTCAGAGCATCAGTTCCAGAATATGACTGGAAGATGTTGATAAATCAGAAAAACCTTCAACAAGCTCAATCTCTGAAAATGTTGAAACCATTCGACAACTAGTACATGATGATTGTCAAACAATAATCTATATGATCTCACTTCCGCGTCCACCCTACTTGACACATTTGGCTTCTGTGGACTTCACCCTCTTCTCAAAATAAAGATCCAGCTCAAAGAGTTTGATGGCATTACAGAAATCTCGCATGAAATCGCAAAAGGTGCTTGGCACGCTTTGATAAGAAGACTTTCAGGACATATTTCAGAAGTGGGAGGAATGCTGGGAGTGCTGCATTGTTGTGCAAGGGGACTGTTTTGAAAGTGATAGTGTGTAAACATAGACAAATAAAGTAATTTTTTGTAAACAAAGCTACCGTATTTTCCGGACTATAAACCGCTACTTTTTCCCAACGCTTAGAATTCCGCGGTTTAAACAACGAAGCGGCTAATTTATGGATTTTTCCTGTTTTTTTCCCGGTTTCACAAGGAACATGTGTAACAGACACTGTCTTTCGTTAAAGCCTGTGTAAAGTTCATTAGTTTCGGCTTATAGACAGGTGCGGCGTATTTATGATCAAAATAAAAATCTTTGTAAAATTCAGTGTGTGCGGCTTATATTTGGGTGCGCTTAATAGTCCAGAAATTACGGTAGTCTCAAAACTTTTTGATACCATCTTGTATTTAAATTTTACAGTGACCCATTTTTTTTTAAATTGTCGTTCAATTTGTATGATTGTTTGTTTTTTGTTGTTTTTGCAGAACAAGTTTTTTTTTGGACAAGCAAATGGACACACTCTTGTCACTACTACAGTCTGTGCCATTTTTGAATGATCTTTACATACATTTGGAAAGCCTACCTGAGAAATGGGCAGTTGGTGTGATTTATTTTCTCCAGGCCTGTTCTAGTCTAGGCATTTTTCAGTATGTTCATACTTTGATTTTAATTTAATTATATAGTAGGTATTTTTACTCTTGTTATGAATTTGTTTGTTTTACTCTCTATGGCAGATTGAGCATGGGCAGTGAAGGTGAAACTCTGGGAATAATCAAAGGAACAGATTCTTCATGGTATTAAATAAAGTCACAATTATAATTTACTACTATACATTAAACCACAGCAAATAAGACCTTGCCATATGCATTTATAATGTATTTTAAAATATTTGAACTAATCTATCTATCTATCTATCTATCTATCTATCTATCTATCTATCTATCTATCTATCTATCTATCTATCTATCTATCTATCTATCTATCTATCTATCTATCTATCTATCTATCTATCAAGGTCATCTGAGAAAACATATATGACTTTTGGATGCAGTCATCTTGGTTATAATTATCATGGCTTGACGTATGTTTCAAACGGTGCTGACAGACATATGTACACAAAAAAACCACAATTTTCATCTTACATAAACAAATCATGAACCATCCACTTTCCATTTTTTGCAATTTTATTTAATATATGTTAGTTTCTCAAAGAATGCAGCATATACTATATTATTTTCAGCGACAGTTTTGGCCAGTAAATATCCTATGTACAAATACCACAGTATGGTACAATTCTTCTGCTTGGTCAGAAGGTAAATATTGTTTACTGCATTGATCACTTGAGGGTAAAAGACCTGGGCCCCTGCTACTTACAGCATATACTAGTACAACAATGAGATTTGAAGAGAAATAGATACAAAATTATGCATACTGATTTAAGTTATTGTGAGATTTAATTATGTGTCTTTCTATGCTCAATAAATAGTATCAATATAAATTATGAATGCAATCCAGCACCATCCAGTGATGTTTTGTATGCAGCTGCACATGGCAAATTTTTGTTTTTGGCAAATGTTTTTTAAACAATTTTAAATTTAGCATGTTAATTTCATAATATTGCCTACTAATCATTTGTTCATATTTAAAAATTATGTTGTTGAAACAGTGGTTTCATATACCTGCATGTTTTCTGTCTGTTATCCCTCACATATTAGCTCGTAAACATTTTCATTCTTTAAAATCTTTCAGCAAATTCAACCTACCAGATTCATTTGCTAATAAAATAGAATAATTAAATTCTTAATTTTAAAACAGATCAACAAATTGTGATAAGCACAGTGTGCTTCCCTGTATCATGCTCACCATGAGAAACAATACCAAATTCTGCACTGATTCTTGGGACACATTTTTCCATCATTACAACCAACTTAAAACCATGACTAAACTGTAAGTGACATTTTATTTAGACTGTTTACATATAAATAATTAACAATATAATACATGTCTCATTTTGGTTCCGCTGATCTAATGTGCTTTATATTAATTATTAAATTAACAATGACATTCATAAATTACTATGTTGCTATATTTTACAGCTGTCTAGAGTATGATCAGAGCTTGGATGTAGTATTATCCCATATAAACACTATTCCTGCACTGGAGAAGGTAGAGATGGCATTGCAGTTCTTGACAGTTCATGGTGCTTCGAGTATTCTGCACCTTATTCTGACCTCGTCCAGTCTGTATAAGATTGAGTGAGTGAACAACCTTTCTGTAATAGTTTTCTTTGTTTAAATGTATACTTTGCAATTCTGGCTTGATGGATTCAAAATGTATCATGTATTTTTTATATATTTCAGTAAGCTATGATCTTTGAAAGATGCAGATGACAATTTTCTTTTTGATTACATTATATAAAAATGTTTTGGTTTGGGTTGCCTTCATTTGAATTAGTGTTGTGCTGGCAATGTGGGACATGACGGATTTTGAGAATGACAGTCAAGACTGGATGAGGTAGTAACATTATTTATTTATTTTATATATATATATGTGATCCAGATAGTATATTTTGATAAACTTAATTCATTTATTAATTGTCAAAAATTGTAATAAATATTGTAATTACACTCAAAGAGCATTAAAGAAAAACATAATTAGACAACGATATAATGTAATTTTTTGGTGGCAGAATAATTTCTATTTTAAAAAGTTTGTATTGATAGAAAGTGCAATAATTGCTGTTCTTTTCTCTTTACTTCTCTTTGCTTCTTTTCTTTTCTAAGATAAGCTTAGATTTTTATAACCTACAGAGATAATCAGTTATCTAATAAAATTGATTTTATGGACAAATCATGCTGCTAACTGACATCCAATGTGACATTAACAAGTAAGAATAAGAATAAGAAATCAAAACTAATATACAAGTTAATGTTAAAAGCTTAACTTTCATAATGTATGTATAATTAATATATTGATGTGGTTAGACATGAACAGTCTCAGCAATGATAATCTCATTTATTTCAGATCTTCAGATCATTTATTTCAAATCTCAGATTTGATCTCAGAATCTGGATTCAACCAAAATGTCTTTCAAACTAAAAAAAATAAGTACATGACAGGAGAGCTTAATATATTTGTTTTATTTTTATTTTATTTTATTTTATTTTTTTAATGTTTTTTTTTTTTTACGCATAATTAACCAGCAGTGATCTACTTCACTATGCAGCCTGCTGTGTAGTAGCAAAGGCCACAGTTTCATTTCCTTTGAAGTACTGAAGCAAAGTTTTAATTTTGGTAATTGATATTAGAGAATTCTAATTAAATATAATTGTGTAATCCTTCAATGAATTGCAGATTGTGGGCAACATTTGTATTCACTGTTCATTGACAAACACTAAGTTTAAATAGGCAAAACCTTTTTAACCTGACAAAACATTAAAAATGCTGTTCTACAGTTTCCAGGGTGAGAGTGATGGAGATAGCAACTGTTCAGACCTCAGTGGCTCAAATACAGCGACAGAATTTAGGTATAAAAATAACCCACTCTATTATTTGATTTTATATATATTCTATTCATTAAGAATTTTTTTTTACTTTAATTGTGCAAATGCTGTTCTGCAGTGTCCAGGGTGAGAGTGATGGAGATAGCAACTGTTCAGATTCTAGTGGCTCAAATAGAGCGACAGAATTCAGGTATAAAAAAACAACAACTATATATATATATATATATATATATATATATATATATATATATATATATATATATATATATATATATATATTCAGGTATATCCTTTAACAATTTATTTTATTTTTATATATATATATATATATATATATATATATATATATATATATATATATATATATATATATATATATAAGTATATAGTAAGTATATAGTGACTGTTAAAACTATCTTTCCTTTTTAATTCACAGTTTCGAAACTGAAAATTATGAACTGGATCTCTGCTCAAAGTTAAGAATAAGGAAAACCATCGAAAATAAATTCAAGTGAGGAGGATCCTTTTTTCCTGCAAATACATTTACATATACTCACACTGTCAAATGGTAAACAAAAAATGTTTTTTAAACAAAAAACTTTTTGTACACTTTATTGATTGCTTATTTCAGGTTGTCTTTGAGATGTAATAGCTCTGATCCTGACACAAAAGCAGTTTTTGCATACATTTCACTCACTTTGTCTAAAACATCAAATGAAACAGAAATCATTTGGAGAAACTTCTTTCAGTCGTTCTATGAGACTAAAGGATTAACAAAAAGGTAAACTCTCTCTCTCTCTCTCTCTCTCTCTCTCTCTCTCTCTCTCTCTCTCTCTCTCTATATATATATATATATATATATATATATATATATATATATATATATATATATATATATATATATAGTACAGACCAAAAGTTTGGACACACCTTCTCATTCAAAGAGTTTTCTTTATTTTCATGACTATGAAAATTGTAGATTCACACTGAAGGCATCAAAACTATAAATTAACATGTGGAATTATATATGGAATTATATACATAACAAAAAAGTGTGAAACAACTGAAAAATGTCATATTCTAGGTTTTTCAAAGTAGCCACATTTTGCTTTGATTACTGCTTTGCACACTCTTGGCATTCTCTTGATGAGCTTCAAGAGGTAGTCACCTGAAATGGTCTTCCAACAGTCTTGAAGGAGTTCCCCGAGAGATGCTTGGCACTTCTTGGCCCTTTTGCCTTCACTCTGCGGTCCAGCTCACCCCTAAACCATCTCGATTGGGTTCAGGTCCGGTGACTGTGGAGGCCAGGTCATCTGGCGCAGCACCCCATCACTCTCCTTCTTGGTCAAATAGCCCTTGATGCCTTCAGTGTATAAAAACAGTATTCAGTTTTAATAATACTAAAGTTAAAATTAAGATGTGTCCAATTTAAAAATGATCAGTGAGAGGTTCCCATGTTCAGTGTTTCCAAACAACAGATTTATTTCACATCACAGAGACAACACGTACTTTGATGAGAAATTGAATGCCTTGCTGTCTTTCTTGCACAATTTACCTGGACTGGAGAATGTGGAATTCGGTACACACAGTCTAAATGAAAGCTGGGTTTCTTGGATCTTCTCTCTCTCTCATAAAAACCCCAACATTTTTAGTATCTGGTAGGAAAAAACCCTGCAGCTGTGCTCTACTAATATATAGATATTATACGTTAATGAACTCAAAATATGCTTTTACATCAAAATTGCATGTTATTACTTCAGACTTACTGTAGAATCCACCTTGTCTGATTATATAGAAATCATAGGAGATACAGTTAAAAAAAATGTTATTTTCTCTGAGAATTAATTTATTTTTTCTTTTGAACAGTCTGCTGTTGGAACAGAATGAGCAAGATGATAACAATGCCTGTTCATCTTTAACCATTAAAAGAAACTTCACAGATGCCATGTAATCATTTCAATTATTGAATTTTGTTTCTGAGCACAATGCATGATCTGCTACTAAACTATCAAATATATTGAGATAATAAAAAAATAAAAAATTATATATATATATATATTTATATACACAATCACATTATACAATAATACAGTACAATAATAATGAGCAATAATAGCTTGTTACAGTAATTGGCTGAGTATTATTATTATTATTATTATTATTATTATTATTATTATTATTATTATTATTAAAGTTTGTCCCCATTATCTCCTTTTTAAACATGCATGTATATAATCTGGTATCAATAATGTCACTATTTTTAAACTTATTCTTTGACAATTACTTTACACTGACTAATGCTATTAGTTTATGAAGTTAATTATACAGTTTAAATCATTAGATTAAATATGCATACATATATTTCACTGTTCTGATACTGAATCTGTGTATCATCTTGTGTAATTTTTTTTATTTTTCAGGATTACTGTGAAAGTAGATTTGCTACAGAACACCATACCATCCCTCATTCATCTCAAGTTACCATGTGCTGAGATCTGCAACATTGATGGTGCTGGTCTGCTTTACAGACTGAGGCACCTTAGGAATTTAAATGACACGTACGTTATTGTTTGTATTGTATTTGTACAGAAATGTAGATAGATTTAATCTTTTTAGATCAAGCAAATGCACATTTAAAGTTAGTTGTATGAAATAATAGTTTTGGTGAATCAAACAATCTTTTGCACCTTCTTCTTTCTATTCTTTTGTGTAGCTCCCCAGAGTATGATATGCAAATGAGTGAGCTGATCTCATTTCTCCACTCTGTTCCTCAACTTCAGAAAGTGAAATTGAGAATTGAGAACTTAACTACAGCCTGGGTTAAAAGGATCCTTTCTCTTAAAACCTGTCACAGTCTTACAAAGATTCTGTAAGAACAAGTACCATGGTTCTTTTCTTTAAAAAAATAGGTCACAGTATTAGTTATGTTTGGCTGTTGATTATTTAATTATTTCTATTTATTTTTTAAATGATTCTCTATCTGTTTTTAAGGGTGACTACCTCATTAAGCAACATTTTAGTGGAGAAGGCAATTTCAGAACTTGAATATAAATGGACACGTCATGACTGTGTTGTGGTTATCAGGGGGTTTGTTCCTTCTTTCAATTATTTACTCATTAATTATCTTATATTATATATGTGCTAATTAATACAAGTACAAAAAAAGACATGACCTGTCTTGTTTCATGTTTATTAATACAGATGGAGATGCAACAATCCCATTGCTACATGTTCACATCGAAACTTTCATCAAGAATGCAACAAAGAAGTGAATCTTTCATTCTGTGGAGGCCATTGTTCGATAGTACCCATACAAGATATATACTGTGAGAAAGCAGAGAAACGGTTTAAGAGCTATTCCGACGTTTATGCTGATACAGAAGATTAAATGGCTTTATTATTTCAAAAGGTGTATGAAAAAAAAAATCTAAATACCTCTTAAAAGTGCACACTTTAGGCCAAATTGTAATGTGATAATATATAATGTCATTATGTTTATATATATATAAAAAAAACCCTCAAGTTATTTTAGGATGGATGTGCTTAATTGTTTAAGAGCTTTGAAAATTGTTATACTACAAGTTAAAAAAACAAAAAAGTGAAAAAATTAAACAAAAAATGCTTTTTTGATAATTGCCTGAAATGAATACTATCCATGTATCTTTTATGTATTGTCTTTTCACATAAAATGTTCATGTTTGAATTATAAAAAATTAAAACATCATAAACAAAAAAAATGTGTTTGCCATTGCATCCTGTATAAGTAGGATCAACTGGTATCCTGAATAGTGTTCTGTCAAGATGTTTGTGTTATATTCATTTAGCTACATAAAGACCACATACAGTAATTACAACATAATTACATATTGTAATGCTCTATCTAATAGATAATAATGCAACTAATAGCACTATGGCAGGGCTATTTCCTTGAGTAGAGCCAGCTACCACAGTAGAAACTTCTGAACCTGGGGAAAATAAAGGAAACAGTGGGAAGAGAGGCCTGTTCATGGATATTGTTGCCACCATTCTTCTCCTCCATGAATAGTGTTTTCTCCACTTCCCTGCCAATCTTGGGTTGGTGCTGTGCTTTCAGGCCGTGCTAAGCTGAGGAGGGTGCTCCACCCCTTGTTCTTCTGAAGCAGTTCCTCCACCCCCTTCTCACTCCTTCACCAGGCCTTGCAGATGTTCTCACTCCAACCTTTGCCATCGTCGCATTACCTAAGGGACCAGAATTTCCCAAATTTTAACACTTGAGGAGTTTCACTTAAAGTGTAGTGTTTCATGGACACTTTTGACACTTCCCCTTCAGACCACCAGAGTGCAGTGTTTGTCGCGGTCACCATGGAATAAACGAAACACTCCCACACTGTTTTAAAATGTCTTCTTTTTCTGCTTCATTTCCTTATTTTAATTTTGGGCAACTTCCTCTGTTTGTTTTGTTTCTTACACTATTAAAAAAACTATTTCTCTGTTGCTAGCTTAAGGTTACCTTTGACACTTGGTTTTGCATGCTGTTTGTAGTTTTCTTTTTATGTTCAAGTTTATTAGCTTAGTATCCTTTTTGTTTGTTTGTTTTTGTTCCTTCCAGGTTTTTTTTTGTTACCACTTAAAGAAATTCTGCTTCTGTATGAACCTCCTTTTTGTCCTATGGATCTCCTCTGTGATAGATCAAAGTTAATGTGATCAGATGGTCATTTTCTGTTTTCACCAAATACAGAATTTTTTTTCTTATAGATACCAGTCATTGTGTTACAGTGCTAAGTGAGTCATAAATTAATTTAATTAAATACATCAGGGCTATTGGATGACTTGCAGTATCTCATCTTATGTTAAGGTTGAGAAGCTTAATATGTTAATATACATAATCAATCAAGTCAAAGGTAGTGAGAAAATAGCCCTGATGTATTTAATTAAATTAAATTAATCCCTTCAACTATGCTTCAGACCATCTCACAAAGATCTCCTGCCCTTCATCTCCACAATCAATGGGTCCTTAACCTCTGGCTTTGTGCCAACTACCTTCAAGCAAGCAAGGGCCATTCCTATCTTAAAGAAACCTGCTCTGGACCCATTATACATCAACAACTACAGACCGGTATCACTTCTCTCCTTTCTTTCTAAATCTATTGAACGCACTGTTTTTAACCAACTGTCTGTCTAACTCTCACAGAACAACCTCCACGATCCAAACCAAGGAAATGACATGCAATATCATAACATGACTCTTACAAAGACCTTTTACAGAATTTTCAAATGATTCGAATGAAAGATGATTTTTTTTATTTATGTTGCTCCTATAATATCACAAATGTCAATTATTGTTCATTAATTAAGAAGGCACACTGTAATTATGTTAAAATCTTCACCATACAGTATGTTTGCATGCTTACATCTTTAGGAGAGCAGAGTTGTTTCACACATTCATCTGCATGGTTGCAGTTTTTTAGCTGACTGGGTTGCTATAATTACAAACGATGAAGCCGTTTCTGACATACAATGAAAGCAGGATGTTTCCAGATTCTTTCTCTTTTTTATCACAGTCATCACTGTAGCAGTTAGAGGTAACTGAGAAATATTGATTTTCACAGGTGAGAGTTGTATAACAGGTGTCATTTCTTTGCTGGAGAGAAACAATAAAAGACTGGTTTCTCCACTGGATCTAGGATACACACATACACGTACAAACCCGATTACAAAAAAGTTGGGACACTGTATACATTAAAAAGAAAAAAATCAAAAAGTAATGCAATAATTTACAAATCTCATGAACTTAGATTTTATTCACAATATAATATAGATAACATATGAAATGTTGAAAGTGGGACAAATGTTGGAAGTGAGGCCGGAAATGTTGAATGTATATATAAGGAACAGCTGGAGGACCAATTTGCAACTTATTAATTGGCAACATGATTGGGTATTAAAAGAGCCTCTGAGAGTGGCAGTGTCTCTCAGAAGTCAAGATGGGCAACGGATCACCAATTCCCTCAATGCTGCGGTGAAAATAGTGGAGCAATATCAGAAAGGAGTTTCTCAGAGAAAAATTGCAAAGAGTTTGAAGTTATCATCATGTACAGTGCATAATATCATCCAAAGATTCAGAGAATCTGGAACAATCTCTGTGCGTAAGGGTCAAGGCCGGAAAACCATACTGAATGCCCATGATCTTCGGGCCCTTAGACGGCACTGCATCAACATACAGTAATGCTACTATAATGGAAATCACAACATGGGCTGGAACACTTCCAGAGCCCAAGACTTCTGGTGAATCGTGTTGGTGAACACAATCCACCGCGCCATTCGCCGTTGTTGGCTAAAACTCTATAGGTCAAAATAGAAGCCATATCTAAACATGATCCAGAAGTGCAGACGTTTTCTCTGGGCCACAGCTCATTTAAAATGGACTGTGGCAAAGTGGAAAACTGTTTTGTGGTCAGCCGAATCAAAATTTGAAGTTCTTTTTGGAAAACTGGGACGCCAGGTCATCCGGACTAAAGAGGATAAGGACAACCCAAGTTGTTATCAGCGCTCAGTTCAGAAGTCCGTATCTCTGATGGTATGGGGTTGCATGAGTGCATGTGACATAAACAGCTTAAACATCTGGGAAGGCACCAGCAATGCTGAAAGGTATATCCAAGGTCTAGAACAACATATGTTCCCATCCAGACGTCGTCTCTTTCAGGGAAGACCTTGCATTTTTCAACATGACAATGCCAGACCACATACTGCATCAATTACAACATCATGACTGCGTAGAAGAAGGATCCGGGTACTGAAATGGCCATCCTGCAGTCCAGATCTTTCACCCATAGAAAACATTTGCCGCATCATAAAGAGGAAGATGCAACAAAGAAGACCTAAGACAGTTGAGCAACTAGAAGCCTGTATTAAATATTAGACAAGAATGGGACAACATTCCTATTCCTTTACTTGAGCAACTTGTCTCCTCAGTCCCGAAAAAAATTTAATCAATTAATTTTTCCCTTAAAATTATACATTTTCTCAGTTTAAACATTTGATATGTCATCTATGTGTTCGGAATAAAATAGTGAAATTTGAAACTTCCATGTCATTGCATTCTGTTTTTATTCACAATCTGTACAGTTTCCCAACCTTTTTCGA
Organism: Silurus meridionalis; assembly: GCF_014805685.1. NCBI lineage: Eukaryota > Metazoa > Chordata > Actinopteri > Siluriformes > Siluridae > Silurus > Silurus meridionalis. The sequence continues at coordinate 7,882,518 of NC_060903.1, forward strand.
ATAGGGTTTGTACATTTTTGTCCTTCTAGTCAATGGAATGGTTTATATATAAGCACACCTCAATAACATTGGACCAGGAAAATGTTATCTGACCAACAAAAAACAAATACCTGCACTATTTATTGAAAGCATAAACATTTACTAAATAAAATGTCTGAATTGAATAGGTAACAACAACACAGGTAATGACATTATTATATATTTATATTTCTTGCTATAAGACTCACCCCACACATATAATTGGTTCTTTGCAACAATTTTTTTTTATCTCATAAGCTGCTTGTGTTTTATAGAGACCACTATCACTCTTCTGTAAGTTCTTTAAATTAAGGAAGTTATTTTTCACCCATGATTCAGACAAAATAAAGTTTCTGTTTTTACAACAAACAACAGCCAGACCAAATACAGTATTATTTTGCATCTCTAAAATATGCAACAAAAAACAATTGAGAGTATAAACAAATTTGTAAATATTAAAACTACACCTATTTAGAAGCAAAGGAAAATAATTAAAACAGGGAACTGTCCAAGACAGTTGTGATGGCTCATGTATCATTGGTGAAGCCACATGTAAATGTTTTCATTTATGCTTGCTTTATCATGTTACAAAACAGAAATATGTATAGTATTGTGTATTAATATAATTATACACTTTTATAATACAGATTGTAATAGTAACTTATTAAGGAGCCATCATACACAAACTTTGTTATTGTTGTTGCTTTACAGATTGAATAAAAGCTAGCTAGCTTCTTTTACCACTACAACCATTTCAGAGTCACAGCATTAGACAAATTATTTGTATTTTACCATATGGTAACTGTAAATAACAAATGTTTATTTGCTAAACATCTTTTTGATTTAAGATTAAAGACATAGATGACTAACAATGAATTAATTAACGACAATTTGATAGTGACAGTTAACTTGTTAATTAATCTTGTGATTGTAGGGTATCTGCGAGTGTGAAAGAGAAAGTTTATAGGACAGTGAGACCTGCAATGTTGGATGGTTTAGAGACAGTGGTACTGACTAAAAGACAAGAGATGGAGCTGGAGGTAGCAGAGCTGAAGATGTTAAGATGTTCATTGGGAGTGATGATGATGGACAGGATTAAAAATGAGCTTATTAGCATGTAGCACGTTTTAGGGACAAAGTCTGAGAAGCTCAATTGAGATGGTTTGGACATGTGCAGAGAAGGGATATGGGGTACATCAGTAGGAGAATGCTAAAGACAGAGCCACCACGGAGGAGGAACAGAGGAAGACCAAGGAGGAGGTTTATGGATGTTGTGAGGGAAGACATGCAGGTAGTTGGTTTGAAAGAGGCAGATGTAGAGGACAGAGTAGTGTGGAGACAGATGATCCACTGTGGCGACCTCTAACGGGAGCAGCCGAAAGAAGAGGAAGAAAAATAATTAACTTGTTAATTAATCTTTGTCAGTTAAATTAAGCAACCCCACTGCCAAATGGTCAAACTGAAACAGACAAATTACAAGAATGCATTAAAATGGTGACGTTCTCATTCATAGTAGCCATTATTCAGAGATTCATGTGATATATTGAAAGTGTAAGACAGACAATGATAAAGAACAGGGGTCACCAACATGGTGCCCACGGGCACCAGGTCGCCCACAAGGACCACATGAGTCGCCCATGGGCCTTTTCTAAAAATAGCTCACCATAACGGCACATACCAGTGAGCTGCATCAATTTTTTTTTTGTTGCTATTCTTTTTAAATCTGTCACGGATAGACCGTAATGCGGTTAGTCCAGGGATGATCGCCAATGTGAACCGTTAAAGGCAAACATATCTTGAGCGATTCCTCCGAAGCGGAGTCAGGAGCATGGAAGTACGGGGAATACTAATGGTAGGAAGTCTGGTAAATCTCTCATTGCAACGAGAAGATCCGACCGTGAGTGAGGTGGAATACAGACCATATAAATGGGAAAGGTAAATGGGGAACAGGTGTAGGTGATTAGAGCAGGAAGAGGCTAAGTAGATAAATATCATTAATTATTAATAATAACATAATTAAAGGTAAATTGAGCAAATTTACCTATCTTAGAAGTGTGTATCAAACTGGTAGCCCTTCACATTAATCGGTACCCAAGAAGTAGCTGTCAGTTTCAAAAAGGTTGGTGACCCCTGATATAGAATATGTAAATGAATATAAAAAACAGGTTTTACTTTACTCTTATGATGTCGGGACGTAGGAGGAAGACAAAGATGAAAATAGAGATGGATTTATAAGAATCATGGGTAGATTCTTTACTCTCAGGAAGGCAGGAAGACTAAGAAGAGCTCTCAGTAAGGCAGGAGACAGAAAGACGTCCTCAGTGAAGAGGGAAGAATAGGAGTCTGGGTGGTGCGCTTAGTGAGACCAGAGGGAGGCTGGGAAAAGCTTTGCTTGACAGTATGGTGTAGAGGGAGGAGGGGGAAAGGGCATGAGGAAAGCAAAAAGAGAAATGGCAGAAATCATA